>NC_045154.1:31609250-31619250 GCF_900700415.2 Clupea harengus
TAGCTAACGAGCAGTAACGTTAGTGGTGTTGATCTGTATGATTTATTTTTTCTTGCTCACGGGTTGCTAGGCAGATTTCGTGGGGCACATCTTAAACTGCCCCATCTCCTAATGTAAACTTTGGCCTGTGTCGCTCACGCTCATTGGTGTTTCCATAGCAACAGTCTTATGTTTGCAGCGCTGCCCCAGAAGGGGAGGGACAGCGGAGAACAGGCAGCATTTCACAGAGCAAGCCCAAACACAGAAACACACACGAATCAAATTACTCCAAAACAGTACTATAATGCTTGTGCGTCTAGTTTATTCACACACACATTTACAATTGAATAGCTACTTTGCATATTAAATCAAATAAGATATATTTTGCCACAAAGCACAGATGTATTGAGCTTTCTGCACCACAGCGCCATCTGGATCTGGTGGGGCAGTGCCCCATGTGCCCCTAATGTAGAAATGCCACTGGTTTTGCTAACTATAATGTCTGTTGCTGCCTCTACTGTCTCGTTGTTTTTGTGACAATGACAAATAAAGTACTTTGAACTTTGAACTTTGAACGTATAACTTGTGGTGGTGTCTTTACCAATATTAAATAGGCTGTGCTATCGCAAGACATGACTAGCCAGCGAGCCTGAAGGATAAACAACCGGATTGAGGGATGGATACTTTAGCTGTACTAGCCAACTATGCCTATATTTTTAAAATTCAATGAACCGTTTTTAACTTGAAACAGTAACTACAATACTTCAATGCTCTCTCCCTTGTCTCTCATGTATATACCATGTTATGTTTGTATGTATTGTGTACATTTATCACATGTAGGCTAGCATGCACTAGCTCTGTTTGCCTTGCTTTCCTGTGCTATCTGGATACAGGATACAGTTGGATAATGGTAACTGTCTTGTTTGTTCTACAGTTATTTCTTCACTAACCCAACCATCTTTTCAAGACTTAAAGCAGCAGTAAGGAGTTTTTGGCTTGGAACTCCCCCTAGCGGCTAAACCTAGCGAAACCTGTTGAAATTTGCTTTCCTCGTTTATGACAAACTAGCGAGTTAACAACTTTGCTAACACAGTCAAACATCAAGCAAGTGCAAGACAAGACAAAACAGGACAGCAAATAAACTACTTACTAATCCAGCAGAAAGATGGCTAGCTCTGAAGCGAACTAATGTGTCTTTCAGCTCTCGCCAACGAGTAAAAGCTGTTCCGATAGTGACTGTCACTACCCGATCCTAGTCGCGCATGCTCAGACACAAAGGACCGGGCGGCTCCAGAAATTCTACAGAGCGCAGTCATTTCCCTACAGACCCCCGATGGCAATGGCGGAGAGGCCATTCTCCATATTAAAAGTAATTGTAGCGGCACAATTTTTTTCAAGCGGTTATTTTAAGGTAGAATTGTTACATAATGTTACTTTAAGGGAACAATAGTCCCTCTTTATACGGCTAACATCATTGTAGCACTCACTAATTCAAAAGATGTGTTAAGAGCTGGCAAAGGTAAGATGAAATGGATACAGTGGTCAGCCCATAGAAGAACTAAACTGAAAACTGATTGCATCCATTGTGCTGGATTTGGCAGATTTGCTCAATTTTTCTGGCAGATGTGTTGGTTCGAGTTCTGCCCAGAGGTAATTTGTCTCAAATAAAAAGATGATGTTTGGCACTGTCGTTTGTGACTCAACATATCTCTCTGGTCGTCTTACTAGCAAAAAAGCTTCACAGACAAATCTGTTCTTACTGAAACAAAGGTTTTGCTCAAGTGTCCTCTCTGAACACCAGCCGTCAAATCGCGAAAAAAAACTAAAACATACAGAGAAAAAATGGCCAGACTGTTTTCCCCTCTTCAGAATATTCCTCAACTATGCCAAACTCTGTTCCTTGTGGCTGTGGAACAGCAAGTACCCACAGAGCGCGCTCACTCCTACAAGCGAATAACACGCAGTCATCATTTTCCACTGCCGAGATGAGAGCCAGAGAGATGGCGGTGCCGTCTTGGATTTGCCAGCCAGTCGAGTCCAAAATCACAAGGCCCAAGCTTCCATTCTGTTCTGCGGGGAAAGAAAGTGCTCGTTGTTTCATCTGATGAGCACTGGCTGCATCTGACTGCTGTCCAACCAGCATGCCCACAATCCATACATAAATCCCTGAGGAGATTATTCGTATTCTCTGATGGAGGTGTATATATATATATAAATAAATATGTCAAAACAAACCCAATGAACCACATCAAGAAATCTATATGTACTTATATTTCCACACCATGGAATTCAATCCAGAACTTATATTACCCATGAAAGTTGGAAGTCCAAGTGTCCAAGTCCATTGTTTTGACAGGATTGGATTGAAACCTCCAGTTCCTCTGGCTCAGGCCTCTGGTTTGGGAAAATCCAACAGGGATCACCCCTATCCCCTATCCCCTATCCCCTATCCCCCCTCCACGCTCCACGCTCCACCTGCTCAGCACCAGCAGCCAACCCCCCCTTCAAAACATCCAAACCCCCTCTACTGGCACCCAGGCCTAGACGGGCAGAAAGCTCCGCTCCCTCCCCTCTATCCTGGGCCAAGTGTCGGCTTCTCTCCCCCCTGACTCTGCCAGCTCCAGAGCTTTGTGGCTTGAATGTGTACATATTGCATAGCTTGTGTAAGTAACTCAACTACTGTACTGTAATTGCACTCAATGTCTTCCATATGCTATCCTGTATCAGAGCATTGTAGCGTTCCGTGCTGGTTTGTCTCAGCTCTCTGTCTATCCCCCCTGCCGTTTTCCTTTGAGATGGGAAACAGCAATTAAGCCCGCAGGCACCAAGCCCACCCCTTCCTTATTCAGGCTCTCCTTCTCAATGGCAGTTTGGCGACTCAGTGATTTCCGTGTCACAGCGAGTATGGCGGAGGCTCCTTCCTGGCTAAAGGTGGTTAGATATATACATAGTGGGGAAAGGGAAAACAGACAGCGGAGGCCACAGGAAAGGGCTGGTGTTTTTCAAGGCACAATAAGTGGTATTGTCTGCTTGCGGGGGCTGTCTGGTAATGGCGGTTATTAGTGGTGGTGGTCGTAGCATTTGTTCTCCTTCCAGCGCGATGGATCCGGGTGGAGACAGGCCAGTAGGAATGTCACTCTGGGAGAGAGAGAGAGAGTTCCTGATTTTGAGGAGGACAGATTGGCAAAGCTCAAGGGGAATACACAGAATACACACCATCAATATTCATTGGTTCTCTTTCCCTCTCCCTCTCTCTTCTGCGTCCCTCTCCTTTCACCATCTCTGCTCAACCCGCTGACAGCGTTCTCTCAGCATGATAAGCCATGACACCATGTGTGAGGGTGAATGTGCATACATAAGCATTGCCCCTGAGATCCACTGTCACAGATAATGCTGACACTCATGGATATGGCAGGTGTATCTGAAATTTGTGTTCGTATGTGTGGGTTTTTGTGTGTGCAGGTGTGTGTGTGTGTGTGTGTGTAGGTGTGTGTGTGTGTGTGTGTTCACGTGTGTGTGTTCATGATGGTGTGCAGCCCTTCATCTTCCTGCCTCGTAGACACACACACACACACACTCACACACACACACTCACACACACACACACACACACACACACACACACACACACACACACACACACACACACACACACACACACACACACACACACACACACACACTGTGCTCTTTCCCCTTACCTGCCTGTCACATCTCCCGCTCTACTCAGCTGGACGGCTGGGTCAGCACGCGCCGATCGACCCGCTCTACTCAGCTGGACCCCGGAGCTGCTGGAATGTGGTGGGCAAGTGCAAGGGGAAGTCACACCCCATTTGTGGTCTCTGTCCAGGCCAACACGTCTCCTGGGCTCCCCTGATTTATCCTCGTGGGGATTTAGTGCCACAGCTCCAGGCAGAGCTGCGCTACCACTACCCCAGCCATCACGCATTACTTTAAATGTAATTAAGGGAGCCTGACTTCGACAATGTCCATTGGCAGTAGATAGCGCTTTGTTTTCAAAGTTATCCCTGCACTCTTGCGCTTGCACAACATGTTTATTTATTTATTTATTTTTTTCGTAAATATGTTTTTGCTTATAGACAGCTGTTAAATGCCCTTGTCAAATGTCTCACAGTATTGTGTGCCCCCCCCCCACACAGACACACACACATGTGTATAACACACTCACATACATAGTTGTATGTGTTTATAAATATATAGACTAAATGTATACACATAGACACGTGCGACACACACATAAAACCATGTTCCTCCCAGAGCTGTGAGGCCTCTCAAGTCTTGCTTGTGTAATGGCAGATTGGGGTCTTCATTGTCTAAACTGAGCGTTATGGGTGTTTCCAAAACATTTATGTCGCATTTCCTGGATATGTCCCAAGAGCTCGAGCTTTCGAGGTTGCCCAGTTGAAGAACGTCAAGCACTTGACTGGCTAAATGAGGCAATGGAGATTGCGTGTGTATTTGTGGGTCTGTTTGTGTGAGTACATGGGTGTGTATGTTTGTGTGGGTGTGTGGACCCCAGAGAGTCACGTCTTTCCTGCCTGTTTCTTGTCTCCTAGGGGCCTTGACCTGGGGGGGGAGCAGTGAAGAACACCACCCTGACTTCCTCTCCTGTTCCAGGTATGTGCCTTACCCAATTGGAGGTGTGTGAACATGATTGCCTTCACCAGCCAAGGACTTGTGTATCTATGAATCTGCCCCATACCTGTTCCCACCCTCACCGTAAAAAAAACTGGGGTTCGCCTGGGCTGGCAGCTGATTAGATTGTGCAGTTGACTTGGCTGTTGATTTCGCGACGTGGCTCGTAGATTCAGTGCAGTGGTTGAGTTCAGCTGAGGTATTCTGCATCTTTAATCCTCCCCGTCTCTTGTGTTTGGTTAGGATGTCAAGAGCTGGGTGTGTGTTTGCTCTCTTTCTCTTGCCCGCTAGAGACATATAAATAGATAGCGAGAGAAAGAGGGCTTTTTGTTTTCTTTGACCATCAGGTGCCTTTACACACTGTCAACACACCCACACCCTGCACAGACCTCCATGGGATTTCAACACCAGAGTTTCAGCCCTGGCTAACCTCTGTGTGCTCTGCCTTATGCAAGCTTAAGCAGCACTAGTTCAAATCTGATCTCTCTATCCCTCCCTCCCTCCCTCTCTCACTGTCATACACTGTCTTGTTGTCTTTGTCTCTTTATACTCTTGTCTTGCTCTCTCTCATGTTTCAGTGCTCGCGTTCCTTACTCATCTGTCTTCATGTTCTGTTCGTGTCCCTTTTCAATCTCACTACGTTGCCCCTCCCTGTGACCCTGCGTGATCCTCGTAGTCATTTGTTTACCAACCGTTGTCATCCTCCAGCGTTGTCGTCCCTGCCCAAGGACAGTGTGCATGTGTGTGCGTGCTTGTGTATCCAAGGAAAGCTAGAGGGGTGTTCTTTTTAAGTGGTTCCGTTTGTTTCATGACCTCACTGCGTGGAGCGGTGGGCTCACCAGTCAGCCAGTCAGCGGGAGTGTCTCGCGATCAGACCTGGTCCGATAAATCTGTCTGACTTTTTTCCCCCTCTCTCACAGCTCTGGTCTTCACATGCAATTTAACGGTGAGAATCACAGGAAAAAGTGCCAGGGCTGGCCTTGCTTGTACCCAATGCCTTTCGATCAAAGCACACAGTACTGATTGAGCCAGTTGGGTGACTTTGGTAAAACAAGCATAGTGAAAAGCAGTAGCATAGTCTGTATTAGGCCCATACCAGGTGCACTTTAGTGGATGTGTTTGAAATCATTTTTCAGTCAAGTGGCTGCCGACTTCATGCAACTGTGTCAACTGTGTGAATAAATGCCGTCGGTGCCTTGAGTGTAGCCGGCATTGTGCTGGCGTGAAGGCTGTTTTTGGTTAATCCCCTCCTGGTGTGCTGATTATGAGGGGAGGTGATGGGTTAAGCCCGCAGGTCGTCTCACCCGTCGAATGGGTCGTTACCTAAACACTGCCATGATTTATGTTTTGAATTACCTCACCACACACACACACACACACACACACACACACACACACACACACACACACACACACACACACTTACAGGATATTGCTTTGTATTGTACTGTTTTCATTTAATGCTTTCATAATGTTAAAATAACATTATATGTGCTTTGTAAATATGTGGATTTATAATATTTGCCATACACTTTTAGTACACTGACAGAACAATAGTCTTAATATATTAAAATAGACATGCATATTAACCTACACTGGCCTGACTGGGTCTGTTTGGTGTATATGCTGTATCTCTACATAAGTGCTAGCTGTAATGCATGACAGCAAAATGGAGTTGTTCTTAGCCTAGGCAGCTCTTCAGGAACTCTGCCAGTGTTAGGCCTAGATATAAGACCAGCCTCTTCATTTATCCCCTGCAAAAGCAGCGGTGTATGTGTGTGTGTGTGTGTGTGTGTGTGTGTGTGTGTGTGTGTGTGTGTGTGTGTGTGTGCGTATGTGTGTGTATGTGTGTGTTAGTGAGTGGGTAGGTGTATGTGTTAGTGAGTGTAAGTATGTGTGTGTGTGTGTGTGTGTGTGTGTGTGTGTGTGTGTGTGTGTGTGTGTGTGTGTGTGTGTGTGTGCGTATGTGTGTGTATGTATGTGTTAGTGAGTGGGTAGGTGTATGTGTTAGTGAGTGTAAGTATGTGTGTGTGTGTGTGTGTGTGTGTGTGTGTGTGTGTGTGTGTGTGTGTGTGTGCGTATGTGTGTGTATGTGTGTGTTAGTGAGTGGGTAGGTGTATGTGTTAGTGAGTGTAAGTGTGTGTGTGTGTGTGTGTGTGTGTGTGTGTTTGTGTGTGTGTGTGCGTGTATGTATGTGTGTGTTAGTGAGTGGGTAGGTGTATGTGTTGGTGTGTGTATCTGTGTGTTTGCGCAAATGAAAGGACAGAGTTCTGTCTGGTGTTGTTGAAACATTTGCTTTTGGATGGACCCTATCGATGTATGAGATCTCTGTATATCAGTTTGTCTAGTGCAATTAGTGTATCTGTTTAACATTTTTATGAGAGTGTTTTCAGTATAATAACTTTGTAAGTGTGTGTGTGTTTGTGTATATCTATCCTGGGGCCACCCAATGACTGTGTGTATAAAAATAACACATTCACTTCCTCCTGCTGATACGGCCGCAGTTCTTGAAAGAGCCGTGGCACTTTGTTTGGAACTGCTCCTCAGGTCCGCCAGGAACCCCCCACACCTTCCCCCACCTACTCAGATTCTAAAAATACCCCCCCGCCCCGTTTAAGCCCCTTCGGAAACCAAACCACCCGAAGCGCGTGCACTTTAACTGACTTTTAAAAGAAGCCGTAGGATGCGTGAGATTTAACCTGTATCGAATTTCGCAGAGATACTCATCAGGTATTAGCTGACGTGCTTCTGAAAGACAGATGTTTTCAGTCAGGAGACCTATGCTCCTGGCGTAATATCATCGCAGCCTTTTTTCTCTCGTTCTTTTCTTTTCTTTTCCGATATTTATTTCTGTAAGGGCATACTTCACCAGTTCATCTTCCAGTTCATCTCTTTCCTGCAGATGATAAAGATTTATCGGTCAGTGCAGAGGGATGCAGACACGCCTTTAACTGCTATAAAGTGACAGCTGCAAAGTAGTTAGTACTGCTACTGCTGATGTGCATGTGTCTGGGGACGGGGTGGGGTGATGTTTGTGTCATTAAGCAGCAGTATTAGTTCTTAAAAGTCACCCTTGAGCCCATCATTTTTGCCGTGTTCAACATCGATGCGCGTCGTTATTAAGTTGAAAAAGCGTGGAGGAATCCTGGGAGTGTAAGTGTGTTTGTTTGCATGCGATAGGGAGGCGTGGATCCGTCAGATGTAATAGCGGCCTCTCACTGAGTGATTTATTTAAGTGCTGGTAGATTTGCAATCAGCGGTTAACCATACAGACTCACCGCTGTGCCCTGTACTGTGCGTGCCCCTCGGCTCCTAATTTCCACCCCATCCCTGTCTAGACTGAATAAATGTTTATAGACGCGGGGGGTCGAGAGTCACTGCTGTGCACGCTCGCGGAGTTGGCCCGGGTTATCCCGAATTGGCCATTGATTGACACGCAGTGTTTTTTGGCTTTGGTGAGCCAAGTCATGTGAATTGAATGGGAGGTTTGACCAATCAAAGGCCGGTATTGTTTCAGTGGCTTGGCACCAGTAGAGCAACCTTTAGGAAGATGTTACAGTGGTGTAACTAGGGATGGCGACGAGTCCAGCACGGCGCCGTTTACACAGGCCTTTGGTTTTTGATACGGCTTCCCTTTATGACCGAACAACAGCGCAGCAAACTACAATGACTGCTTGAGCTGGCTTGAATTTAAGAGATGAAATGACACATCATGATGTGTGTGTGTGTGTGTGTGTGTGTGTGTGTGTGTGTGTGTGTGTGTGTGTGTGTGTGTGTGTGTGTGGAAGTGTGTGTGAGAGTGTGTGTGTGTTTTTTTTTTTTTTTTTTTTTTGGCAGTTGGATTTTAATGAAAGGCTGAAGGGTGGACCACTTTTCTTTTGATTGTGTTTGGAAACACCTCCAGGCTGGGGGGTCAGTTTCCTCTTGGCTTTGGAGTGGAGTGGACATGATCTGCTTTGGCTGCGGAACGAGAGAGGAGAGCTCATCATGGCCACGAGGATGATTGCTATGATTGTTATGATGATGATGAGCATCTCGGGGCCCTGATGGGTTTTTTGTAACTCAGAGGCAGGAATGGACCCCTGGGGGCCTGGGTTGGAAGCCCTGCACACAATTAATGATGAGGTTGGATGAAATGCACACATACACAAACACACACACACACACACACACACACACACACACACACACACATACACAAACACACACATATACTCTCTCTCTCTCTCTCTTGCTCACTCACTCACATACTCCAGTTTATCCATTTATCTCTATGTTTAGTTCTGTTTCTCTCTCTCAGCTCTGGAGAAACCTTCTCTTCTCTCTCCTGCCTCATTCCCAGACTCCTCACACCTCCACACCCTCTCGGCCTCATTGGCCTGGCTGGCCCGCGGATTAGCCCTGACAGGAGAGAAGCTGAGGGGCTGAGGGGCTGAGGGGCTGGGGACCGTAGCCGTCTGCCCTCACGGGGGATTAACTTTACGTAAGCGCCCTGGATGCCCTGCCATAAAAACCATCCGTCTGAAGCCTGAGTCATTGCACTGAGACTCACCCGTCTGGATGTCCTTCAGCTTCTCCTTCTCCATCTCTGTCTCGTCCTCTGCTGGGCTCGGGCTTTGACCTCCTCGTTCGAAAACAAAAGGCTCGTTTTTTTTCCTCATGAACATTAACGGCAGCAGCCTTCACCTCATCAGATTGTCCGAGGTGATAATCAGCAGAGGGAGATAGGGCCCTCGGTAATGTGGTCCTCTCTCTGCATGCCCTTCCCTCTCTCACCACACACACACACACACACACACACACACACACACACACACACACACACACTCTCACACACACACACACACACACACACACACACACACACACACACACACACACACACACACACTCCCTCCCTCCCCCATTTCCATTCCCCTTGCGCTGCACTCTCCCCAAATCTCAATCCCACGCTTTCGCCCCAAAGAACGTGGTCACTATCTCAGTTCAGCATCAGTTTCCTTCCTGCCTCGCTCCCTTCTGCTCGTCTGATGGAGTGTGTGTGTGTGTGTGTGTGTGTGTGTGTGTGTGTGTGTGTGTGTGTGTGTGTGTGTGTGTGTGTGGGGGAGTGTGTGTGTGTGTGTGTGTGCCAACCTTGAGACAGACTGACAGCTCTGGCTTTGCTCCTCTTTGGTTGCCCAAAGATCGCCGTTGCTGATAGCTCAGCTGGTATCGAGGCCTTCACTTTGAAGAGGTCACCATCACCATACTTACGAAAGAATGTTATCATATGTTTTTGGAGTAATTACAAGTGACAACGTTTATAACACAGCTGCACATTTGAAATTGTCTTAATTGTAATTGTCATGTTTGTGTCTTGGCATAT
>NC_045154.1:31626750-31631750 GCF_900700415.2 Clupea harengus
CTTTGTTTGTTTTTTTCACATGCGTGTTTGCGCTCCCTGTTTTTTTTTTCTCATGTTGTGTGTGTGTGTGTGTGTGTGTGTGTGTGTGATGTTGTCCTTGCTGCTATACTGTAACCTACAGTACCTCTGAATGTCTCTGACACTTACATAATGGAGATTTGAGCATGTAATCATTGTACTCTCGTTTACTGGAAAACGATGATGCAACCGTGAGCTCTGCCACCGATCCTAGCCTATGGTCCTCTCTGGTCAGCACATGGCCCTGCTTCCCTCTTCCATCTGGCCTTCTGTGTCCATGCACAGTGCCATACCTCTCTCTCTCCCTCTCTCTCTCTCTCTCACTCCCTCTCTCTCTCTTTCTCTCTCTCTCTCCCTCTCTCTCTCTCTCTCTCTCACTCCCTCTCTCTCTCTTTCTCTCTCTCTCTCTCTCTCTCTCTCTCTCTCTCTCTCTCTCTCTCTCTCTCTCTCTCTCTCCTCTCTCTCTCTCTCTCTCTCTCTTGCCAGCCTGGGATGGCTGTTGCACTTACTCGGTGCTGCGTGAGGCTGTTCACTTCACCTCTCTTTTCTGGATTTGTCACATTGTGTTGATCTTGGATCTGCCAGGTTTTTGTAATGTTTAATGTTTGGACTCAGTTTTACAGTGCTGAGGTGTTGAAACTATTCAGTTGGAGCATTTGCTCACAGAAGGGTTCAAACCCAACCTCCCACTTTTCAACCGAGCAGTTGTGTGTTATATCTGTAGCATTATTCACACTGACCACTGGCTCAACACACCGGACAAAAACAATGACTCTAAGCCCACCCCAAATGATGAGGAGCCCTTTAAACAGGACTAACCTTGTGGCTGGAGGGAAGACGAATGAGGAGCAACAGGTAGCAGGTGGAAGGGGAGGGAGGAGAGGGGAGAAGCAGGAATACTCACAACTCTCTGTTTCTCAACCATATAACAGCTCTGTACTGAATATACGTACAGTATC
The DNA here is from genome assembly GCF_900700415.2 of Clupea harengus. Taxonomy (NCBI): domain Eukaryota; kingdom Metazoa; phylum Chordata; class Actinopteri; order Clupeiformes; family Clupeidae; genus Clupea; species Clupea harengus. The sequence continues at coordinate 31,627,728 of NC_045154.1, forward strand.
CAGAACATCACAGCTCTATACTGAATATACTTACAGTATCCAGAACATCACAGCTCTGTACTGAATATACTTACAGTATCCCGAACATCACAGCTCTGTACTGAATATACGTACAGTATCCCGAACATCACAGCTCTGTACTGAATATACGTACAGTATCCAGAACATCACAGCTCTGTACTGAATATACTTACAGTATCCAGAACATCACAGCTCTGTACTGAATATACGTACAGTATCCAGAACATCACAGCTCTGTACTGAATATACTTACAGTATCCCGAACATCACAGCTCTGTACTGAATATACTTACAGTATCCAGAACATCACAGCTCTGTACTGAATATACTTACAGTATCCCGAACAAAGCTACATCTTCACTCAGGTTATTTTCTGTCAAAAAAAGTTCTGTCAACTCTCTACTCCATCTTTGGTCTGAGCACCTAGAGACGTGTGTGTGTGTGTGTGTGTGTGTGTGTGTGTGTGTGTGTGTGTGTGTGTGTGTGTGTGTGTGTGTGTCTTGCTCCTCTGCCACAGCATCACCCAGGTCAGCTGAGGACTTGTCATCTTCATTTTTTCCCCTCAGGTCATAATATTCATGTGTTCTGACTTCTCAAACGAATACAGATAAAATAGCATATATTGCTTGATAACTGATCATTTTTACAGTAACCAAGCCTTGCTGGTTGTTTTGTTGCTGCAACAGCCTCACGAGACAGAATGTTCTGGAACATGACAGACAGACAGACAGTCAGGCAGGCCCTTCAGATACTCAGGTGCAGCTGATGCTTAGAGCAGCTGACCGACAGACCTCCTGGTCGCAGAAACTCACTGAGGAACGTGAGTTGGGAATTAGAGATCCGCTGGAGTTTGGAGTAGCAAAGCTATGAAGTGGACATTTGCTCTTGATTAGCAATTTTGGAAACAGCGGTTTCCCTCCTGTCAGTCAGTGAAAGCCTTCCAAGTCATGTTGACATTGAGCAACCCTCCCCCCCAAAGGAAACAACTGGCCTTGACAATTATTAAAAACAATGTTTTTTGAAAGGAATAGATTTACAGACTGCATGCATGTTCTCATCTGGGGTATCTGAAATAAACAGGCGTACATCAGTAGAACCATTCGGCGGATGATCTAGAAAATGATTTACAATCACAAATCATGACAGTGTTGTTACAACAGCGCCTTCGGTCAGTCCAGTCCAATTCTTCTGCGCTGCGGCATTGACATGTTTGATGTATGACCACTCAAAGAGCGTTTCATCACGGGCACCCCCTCTGAGAGACGACGGCCATATCTGACTATTTTAATCCCACACTTACTCAGCTTCATTGGCTCAGAGTCCCCCCCCCCACATACACACACACACACACACACACACACACACACACACACACACACACAAAATCAGGCCTGACGAAGACGTCAGTAAGTCCATGTCCCGGGCAGAAGCCGAAGCTCTATCCCCCTCCGAGCGGCGCTCTCAATAGACAAGGCTGGGAAAATGACCAACCAGCTCGTGTTTCAAGGCTAGAATAATAATTTAGCGTCGGATTAAAGCGAGAAGGGTCCCAGGAGTGCTTGTGTTAGTGTAGAAAAGAGGCGATCGGGACTCTGAATGTGTTCTATCTGAAGCATCAGTGCATTGATTGCAAACATTTGCATTGGGGCATGGTCCGGTTTAAAATGTGCTTTGTCTGGGAGTGGTGGGAGTGGTGTCGGAAGGGACCTTGGGCCCTGGGGGGGGGGGGGGGGGGGGGGGGGGGGGGGGGGGGGGGGTGGCGTGGAGAGGTACGTAGCATTAATTACAGACCATCTGGGTGTGCTTTTGCACTGATTAAGCCTTGTTTGTTGGTGATGCATTGAAATAATGACGGCGGAAGCTGTCTCCAATTAAATCCCTGTGTTTCTGTACACAGGGAGCAGAAGTGCATGATTGACATGTGGATTACGTGTACAACTGTGTTTGTGTTTATATACATGTGTTTTCCTTGTGTGTGTATGTTTGTGTCAGAGAGGGTTTTCCTATCATTTATATGTGTGTGTCTCTTTTATTAACATGCATTTGTTCGTGTGTGTGAGAGAAAGAGAGAGATTGCATACATTTGTTTATGTATGTATGTTTATATTTATATGTGAGGGCAGCATGCTCCTTTTAAAGCCCTGTGCATGTGTATGTGTGTGCATGTGTGTGTGTGTGTGTGTGTGTGTGTGTGCGTGTGCGCGTGTGCGTGTGCGTGCGTGCGTGTGCGTGTGCGTGTGCGTGTGCGTGTGCGTGTGTGTGTGCGTATGCGTGTGTGACTGTATGTGTGTGTGTTTCAGTGATCGTGTTAGACAACACCCTGGCACTGCTGGCCATCCACACAGAGCCGCGACTCACTGGACGCTCCAGCTGAGGGTCTGTTTGAAGCTCCTGAAGGGTAACCCAATAAGGTGTATCTCTTTCCCACGTTTGGACACTGCCATTGTGTTCCTAGTCTGGCCTCTGCAGATGGAAGTGATTACCCACAGTGGGAGCTGTGCCCCCCCCCCCCCCCCCCCCCCCCCCCCCACCACCACCACCACCACCACAACCCCCCACCCCCAAACCAAAAAAAGATTGAATCAGGCCCTTCACCCAAGAGCCTCGTTTTCCTAAACACCCGGTTCTCCCCCGGAGGGAACGGGATACATTCTAATGCCGCCCACCCCCCACCCCCACCCAACACCAACACCATCCTATTTTAGCTCCCTAAGGCAGAGAGAGAGAGGCCCTGTCCGGATCCTGCCTGCTCCTAGATGTGTGGAGGTCCATGCACCGATGAAGGGGTGGGTGGGGTAGGAGAGGTGGGGGTGGGGTGCTGGAACATGAGGAGGCACACTGGGGCTTATTTTCTGCCCTCAGTCAGCTGATCACAAAGTGATTACTTGCACGCTCGCTCTCCCCACTGTGGGAGTCCGGGGGTCAGCCTCAAATCACCGACCTGACGAGAGGTATTGGGGGGGGTGGGGCGGGGGAAAGGGGTAGTTGAGGAATGCCTTTTCCCCCGCCTACCTTCAACTACCCCTCTCAGCCTCCTTTCCTTTCCCCTGCTCCCCTCTTTTATTCTCTCTCTCTACCTCCACTCTCCTGCTTCTCTCTCTCTCTCTCTCTCTCTCTGTTTTTACCTTTATCGTTTTCTCACTCGCTCTCTCTCTCTCTCTCTCTCTCTCTCTCTCTTGCTTCCTCTCTGTATCTGTATCTGAATCTGTATCTTTCTCTTTCTCTTTCTCTCTCTCTCTCTCTTACTTCCTCTCTATCTGTATCTCTCTCTCTCTCTCTCTCTCTCTCTCTTGATTAACCCCTCTATCTATCTTTCTATCTGTATCTGTATCTTTCTCTCTCTCTCTCTCCCTCTCTCTCAGGGTCCACACTTTGAGTAACTGGCCTGGTCCAATTAGCTGGTGTGAAGTGCTCCTTGAGGGAGGGAGGCAGGCTGGAGGAAGTAGCGCATCTGGGCCCGATCAGATCAGGCTGCGGGGAGGTGGAGAAGGGAGGGAGGAGAAGCGGAGCCAGATTGCGGGCTGAAGCGCTCTGGCAGAAACGGGCAACTGCTCAGGTTTTCAGAGTGATGGCCGCTGGCACGAGCTCCAACCGTATGCGAAAATGCAAATCGTGTTTTCAAAGGCTTCCATTCTTCGTCCAGTGAGGTTTTCCTCCCTGACAGAAAGTGGAGGCTCGCCAGTCGTGGTGCTGGAGCCCTGAGTCTGTGATGATAATTTAGTGCAAAGGTTTGTTTTGGCACGTAACCTGCCAGTTTTAGGTGATTATTGACGAACAGAAAGACTTTCTTCAGCTGACCGTGGTTCTTTTAAAAGGTCTTCATTTCGATCTTGATGAAACTTAACGATAATGACTCATGCTGCTGACACTCCCGTTTGATTTTGAATCCCAACATTGAGCGCATAATAGGGTGATAGACCTTAAACTGCCGTGTGCGCTACCTCTTTTAAGAGGTGTCAAGAGAGGTTCCCTGACGTGTTGTCAAGAAGGCGACGTGATTTT
>NC_045154.1:31639250-31644250 GCF_900700415.2 Clupea harengus
ATACATGCACACAGACATACATGCACACACACACACCCACGCATACATCTACATGTCATTTGGACGGCTGGGCCGCGGTTGGCCACACATGCACTCTGTTTGGGCACAGAGCAAGACACTCTGGCTCTTGTGGAAACCTTCCTCTGTGTATCAGGTCACACTCAGAAAAATACACCCAAAATATTCAGCCAGATTTGGGGAGCCTCTCAAGGGACCCCTCAACCACCCCCCCGCCCCCCCACCCCCCCCACCCCCCACTGACCACACCAAAGAGAGAAGGTGATGATGGGGCCCCAGTGCGCCCCCTACCCCGCCCGTCCGGCCCCAGGGGGCCCTCGCAGTGCTCTCCCTCTGAAAGGCTGTCTGTTCCCTCTGACATCCACGTCTCTCAACACCACCCCATCAATCCCAGCCCGTTGAGGCCATCCCCTTCACAGACAGGACCCCTCTTTGTCCCGCCCGGGGCCCCGAGTGACAGCCGTCCCATACACCATACTCTGGCATGCCTGGAGCACCCCCCCCCCCCCCCCCCCCCCCCCCCTTTCCCGATCCCCGACCTCCAACCCCCTGCGTCCAACAGCCCCTGCGTTCCTCTGCCCTTGAGGAGCTGCATGGAGGAGTGTCTCATCTCAGTGATCAGCACTGAAGATCTTCGGGGAGAAGGACGGTAAGTTATGCCTCAGATGATGGAAGTCTGACCTGGAGTCTGGAAGCGAAGCTCCTCCTTTTGAAAGTAACACAGGTGTCTTGTGCTCTGTTTGTTTGAAAAGAGAAGATGAGGTCAATATGTTCTACAGTCGAGGAGAGGAGGGGTGAGGGAGGAATAAACTGGGAGGGAGGTTGTTTATACTAACCTGTGGCAGTTGCACGCTCTGGCCATATAGCTAGTAGTCTAGTAATTCTGCCTTTGGAAATCTCTTAAGGAGCTGGGCTGTGTGACATTCTGTGTTGTTTTTGTTTCCAGCATTTAGTGCATACTCCTGAAAGACATGGTACTAAATGTTTTGGTTGACATACTGTGTGTGTATAACTGACTGGGGTTTGAGTCCCTTGTGTATTCCCCCCTAAAGTGGGCTGAGCGTCAATTCTTATACAAAATATTGTGATTCAATATTAAAACAATACCCTACTCACAACATATGAACATATGAACTATGCCAGGGTGTCATTTGAGAGACCTGGGGTTGGAATGAGCAGACCTACCGGTCCACAGGTAGTCACACGGTTTGAAAGAAAACTGCGTTTGCACATGCACAGCAGTGATAGGAACACATCGTAAATCATCCCAAAACTCCACGCCATTTCCAGTGATATATACATAATAATACGTAATATAACATTGAGAAAACTGGCCAACAAGGCCCAACAAGTTCTCCTCCAGCGTCTAGTTACCGCTCCCCTCTGCTGCTCTTTATGTCTTTCCTCTCCTTGCCACTCCCTACCTCCCTAATGCGGCCTCTGACAGATTTAGAGGCTACCTCTACCGCTGGGAGAATAAACATTTGGCCTGTTGTGGGTCTTGCTCACTACTCCAGCTCAAGATCCCCAGGACACTAAGAGTGGAGACACACACACACACACACACACACACACACACACACACACACACACACACACACACACACACACACTGACTGCTCACTACTCCAGCTCAAGATCCCCAGGACACTAAGAGTGGAGACACACACACACACACACACACACACACACACACACACACACACACACACACACACTAAGAGTGGAGATTCTCCAGGTGAAATGCATGACATTGTTGCGAGTAGCCAAAGGTATCGGTCAGTGGGTCTGTCACAACACAGGGTCTTCTAGCTGTGGGGGAGTTTGTAGGGGGTTTAGAGCTATTGGATGTAGACCAAAACTGTGCTATGGTATGGTGATGTATGGAGAAATGGCCAAATTCTACAGCTGGAAGAAATGTGCTCTGGGGTTATTGCACGTTGCCGTTTTCTACAGACACATTTCTCTCTGTTCCCAGAGTGTGAGCTGATGCAGTAAAGTAAGTACTGGCACATGCATAACCTTTCCCCCCCTATCCACTGAAGGAAAGTCAGAACACGAAACTCAGCGAAACTCAGAGGAATGCCTTTGATACAGTCTACACAGACACACATGCACACACACAGGCAGCACAAACACAAACACAAGCACACACACACACAAACACTCACACACTTGTAAAAAGGAGCAAGTAGCCTCCAATGGCACCCAGATACAAACCCCAGGTTTTCAGACAATCACCGAGGCTTGGCCCTCCCCTCACATGGGGCAACTCATCTACAGGAAACCCCATCTGCCACCCAGCCGCCCCCATCCCCACTAATTCGCTCATCATCTTCTTTAAGACGCATGCCAGTCTTTCCCCCCTGCTGTTTCTTCCCCAGGGAAGCCCTCTCTCCCCCCCTGCACCACAGCTCTGTGGGGAGGCCTTTCTGCTTTGCTCCTTTTCTCTCCTCTCCTCTGCTCTGCTCTGCGGTGTTGTTTTTTGCTTGTGCTTGTGCTTGTGCTTGTGCGGTATTTATGTTTTATTGCAGACGAGCTGCCCTCTTAAATCTGGCTTTCTCTTGGCCAGTTGAGTTGTGGCTGTCACATCAGAAAACACATAAAACAAGTAAAATATTAGTAAAAAAAAAAAAAAGCCTCCCTCGCTTGGGTGTGTGTGTTCATTTTCGCTTGTGATATTTTCTGCTGTGTGGCAGGTTGAGATGAGTGGGAGAAGGTCCAGACCCCTAGTTCTAGCTCTGCTTCTAGTTCTGCTCCTGCCCAGGCCTCACACTCCTCACACGAGAGGTCCGCATGCCAGCGGGAACCCCACTGCATTTTATCCGCCTGTCCACAAATGAATAGACTGGTTACTTTGGAGCGAATGTATGGAGACTTACTTTTACTTTTTTTTCTCTTTCTCTTATTTTTTTCCTTTTGTGTGTGAGTGTGTGTGTTCTTTCAACTAACCTAACCTTTGTCTGCAAGTAGCAGCAGGACTTTCCCCCCATACAGTTTTCTATTAATGTGCCTATTGATGGGGGCACAGGGATTTTATTGTCAGGGTACATTTATTCTTATTGTTACTTCTGATTAAACCGACGTGTGTTTCGGGTTCCTCCCTCAGGTGCCTGTGTGAGTGTTTGTGTGTGTGTGTGTGTGTTTGTGTGTGTGTGTGTGTGTGTGTGTGTGCGTGTGTGTATGTGTGTGTGTTTGTGTGTGTGTGTGTGTATGTGTGTGTGTGTGTGTGTGTGTGTGTGTGTGTGTGTGTGCGTGTGTGTATGTGTGTGTGTATGTGTGTGTGTGCATCTGGATTTATATTAAAATTCTGATGGATGGTGGGGTGGAGGGGAGAATCTGGTTTGTGGCCATTTTGTGGGGAGTGGCTGTGTGATAGATTGATATGTGTTTGGCGGTTTAGTAGATCTTGTTTGTGTTGGAGTTGTGGTTTGGCTCGGGAGTGCACTTACTCCAAAAGAGAACGTGTTTCGATCGGAGGCTGTTTCCGTTTCGAGATAAGCTTCTCCCGTTCAGATTGAGCTTTGACTCAGGTTCCCGCTTATGTAGATCAGCAAGGAACACATGTTCATACACACACCCACACCCACACCCACACACACACACACACACACACACACACACACACACACACACACACACACACACACATAATGAGTCATCTGAGGGAAGCATGTCCTCCGGGAAAAGTATGTTGTGCCATTTGATTGAATGGCATATAAACACACACACACACACACACACACACACACACACACACACACACACACACACACACACACACACACACACACACACACACACACACATACAGGCACCTGCACTCATACACACACTAGATGCATTCACACAATAAACATATTTGGAATTACTTGCACACCATCCAAATCAGACTAACACATACAGTAGACACACACACACACGCACGCACGCACACACACACACACACACACACACACACACACACACACACACACACACACACACACACACACACATAAACATATTTGTTACTTGTTACTTGCAGATACTTGCACACCATCCAGACTGACACATACAGTACACGCACACATGTGTACACACACACACACACACACACACACACACACACACGTACACGTACACACACACACACGTACACACACACACACACACACATTTACACACACACTCTCACACACACACACATGCACACAAACACACCCCTGTCATCTGAGGGAAGCATGTCCTCAGGGAAAATGTCTGTTGTGCCATTTGATTGAACGGCATATAAACACACACACACACACACACACACACACACACACACACACACACACACACACATACTGAGTCATCTGAGGGAAGCATGTCCTCAGGGAAAATGTCTGTTGTGCCATTTGATTGAATGGCATATAAACACACACACACACACACACACACACGCACACACACACACACACACACACACACACACGCGCGCAGTCCCATACACACATACAGGCACCTGCACTCATACACACACTAGATGCATTCACACAATAAACATATTTGGAATTACTTGCACACCATCCAAATCAGACTAACACATACAGTAGACACACACACACACACACGCACGCACACACACACACACACACACACACACACACACACACACACACACACACACACACAAACATATTTGTTACTTGTTACTTGCAGATACTTGCACACCATCCAGACTGACACATACAGTACACGCACACATGTGTACACACACACACACACACACACACACACACGTACACGTACACGTACACACACACACACGTACACACACACACACACACACACATTTACACACACACTCTCACACACACACACATGCACACAAACACACCCCTGTCATCTGAGGGAAGCATGTCCTCCGGTAAAATGTCTGTTGTGCCATTTGATTGAACGGCATATAAACACACACACACACGCACATGCACACGCACACACAGTAGAGGATTATTTTC
>NC_045154.1:31661750-31666750 GCF_900700415.2 Clupea harengus
CACACACACACACACACACACACACACACACACACACACACACACACACACACACACACACACACACACACTTGCACACACAGTTGCATATGCATGGTCAGTCACATACACACACACACACACACACACACACACACACACACACACACACACACACACACACACACACTTGCACACACAGTTGCATATGCATGGTCAGTCACATACACACACACACACACACACACACACACACACACACACACACACACACACACACACACACACACACACAGACACACACACACACACACACACACACACAGACACACCATGACTGTGGAGCTGATGAAACAAATAAAGTCTCTCAACCTTGCAACCCTCACATCAGGAGACACTTGAACTTGAACTCAGCAAGGCAGAAGAGCCAGTATAAATAGATCAGTGTGTGATATCACATTTCTGCACTCAAAATAGATCAGAGATTCCCACTGCTGAACTCGTACCAAAGCTGAGAAGAGCACAACGTTGCTATTAAAATGTGACAAACCATCTATAGCATAGGAACCGTTTCATCCTGAATAAGTACTGACTTATTAAATCTCTTTTTATTTGTTATCATGGCCTGGGAGAGATTGCCTTTGTCTCATGAAAGGTACAGTCCACGATTCTAATCTAATGGAATTCAAATTCAAATGTTCCCCTCACAGTCTTTTAAGCCATCTGTTCTGTGTGTGCACCATGTTAGCTCTGTAAAGGGGAACAAACAGAAGTGCCAACACGTTACTTCAGGCATGGAAGGGCCAGGGTGGGGGGTGGGGGTGTGTTATTTGATTGGCTGTTGAGCTCAGATATCAACCACCTTTCCCCAGAATCACACACTGTGCCTTTAACTCTGCACTCCCTTTTAAGTGATGTGTACGAAGAGAGATCCCACATTCCTCGTAGCAGTGTTGAGCAGTGACACAAAAAAAAAAGAAACAAGGAGGTAAACTGACAGCGCAGACAAAACAGCTTGGTTTCTTTAAAGAGGCAAAGTCCAACACACTTTTCTTTTCTTTAAGCAGAGGGGAACTACAGCGCAGGGCAGCTCTAGTTGTTTCCCCTGTTCCCAGACAGAGAGGTAGGCCTCAGGTCACCCAAACATCCCTCTTTTCCTCCACGCACTCCTTCTCTTTCTTCTCTCCCGCCCTAAGGTTTGTTACCTCTTCTTCTTCTTCTGCCGTTACTGCTGCCTCTGCTCCTGCTGCTCTGACCTCAATGCCCATTTCCATGGTAATGATGGTTGCTGTATTTTGTCAAACTTTCGTTTTGCTGAGACAGCTTTCTGACTGTGCGTCCAAACGCCACCCCAGCTCAAGCCTGTCTCCGACTGAAGATCAGTGAGATATGATCCTGATTCATTTCAGAGGTGGTTGCAAGGCCTGGTGTTGTGAAGATTTATCCGCAGGCTTAACCATTTAAATTTATGAGGTGAGATTCTATACCTCTGCCATTTATTTGATTTTTTTTTGCTTTTCTGTCCTTTGCGTAACATAGTTGTTATTTAAAGATCTGAAGCACATTAGGCAAAACACTAATCACAGGCTTTTAGACATTGTAACTCTGGGCCAATCGTTTTTGCCATGACATCATTCATCGTTGGAGTGGATAACATCACTGAACCAGAGTCAAAAGCTCCATCAATCATCTTGGTTAGGACAGGCTGTATTTTAAAGAATATCCCCCGTACTCTTGTGCAGTTCATAAGTTGTGGTGTATGTGCAAAAATAACAGAGAGTACAAACACTTAAAGGTACATCTGAACACACACACACACACAACACACACACACACACACACACACACACACACACACACACACACACACACACACACATACACACACATACACACACACACACACTAAGGGTTGCACAAACACACACCCCTCTGATTTGCAGTGCAGGTCTAAAGAGCCAATTTTGTGTGTAATGTGATAAATAGTCTGACGCTTTCAGGCCTTTGAGTGGGAGTGATTAACACCCCTAAACAGGCCTCATTAAGTGATTGATGGTGGGTACCATCTTTTCGTCGACACTTTGATCTCCCTCTGCGTCAGCCGTATAATTGCTTCAATATATTCTCTCGGACTCACAATCTGCGGCCATTTTATTCACTTACCTCTGTCAAATTGGGCTTGTGAAAATAAGGATGCTGTGAATGACCCCACAATTAGGTGGGGAATGTTGAGCTTGGCTGTTTATGTCATTATGAATGGAGCAGTAATGTTGCCGCTCCCCTGGATGCTTTCTCTCGGGGCGTAATGTGCCACCTGGTTTCCTCTCCAGTTCCCTCCCGCTCAAGTCTTTCTCATGCAGGCGTCAAGGGAGTTGCACCGCAGTCCGAGGGGTTTCCACGGTAACTCGCTCACCAAAACGGGAATCTCCAAGGTCTTCCTCCCCGCCGTCTCATTTGGGTGATACCCGTCCATCCCCTCCCGTACCGACCCGACGCTCCGGCACTTGGAGGAACCGCTCTCCGAAGATTGAGGTCATGGCGTTGGAACAACAGAAACATGTTTTCCTTCGCTTGTAAAGCCCATTTGGAAGTGGATTGGTTTTAGCATGGGGCGAATATATCCTGAATAATTGCCGAGGTAATTTCCGTAGCTGGATTGAGGTCACACATGGGCCTGCTTCCTTGTCCGTGGTGTGTGTGTGTGTGTGTGTGTGTGTGTGTGTGTGTGTGTGTGTGTGTGTGTGTGTGTGTGTGTGTGGGAAGGCTGCCCCGTTCACCCTCTCCGTATTAACGGTGTTGTTTGGCTGCCGAGTGGCGAAGTGGAGTGGTCTGGGACAAGAGAACATCAACACACGCCTCCTCCAGGCCTTGAGCGTGGGAGAGAGCAGAGCCTGCCCCAGATACACACACACACACACACACACACACACACACACACACACACACACACACACACACACACTTAACCTGAATTAATATCCAGAAGAGAAAAGGAGCAGGAACGTTTGGGACATCTAAGCCACCACAACTGTTATTTTTAATAATAACGTGATCCTCGGGTCTCTAATGACATCATTGTGTTTTTTTGTTGAGGTTCCTTTTTACGGTACGTCTGATCAACCTTGGAAGAGATTTTGGAAGTGTAGCTGTAAAGTCTACGATCCATTACTGGAAGTGCACCACTTGTTCTTCAAAACAATCCCGCACTCGTATACCAAGCATGAATAAATCATTTACTTAACTTCTTTTATCTCTCAGTATCTCCATGTCCATGTTGCCCTCCATGCCACAGTCTGGAACTAACTCTCAAGTCTACTCTTCTCTCCTCCGTGGGACTTTCGCTGTGCTTTTCAACTCAGCCTTACCCAACTCTTAGTTAGCTAGAATGCCAAATAAGCTTTCAATCAAATTCCTCACCACCCGCCCATTGTTTTGTACTGCTTTTCCGTGTCTAAACTTGTTCATGTCAACCACTGCCTCAGTCTCACTCCAGTATTTCTTGAGACAAGTCCCCTCTGCTGTGTCTCGGAGCATCGTCTTGGCTTTGCTCATCACTGAATGTAATGTATTATGTGAGGCCTAGCTATAGTGTTGATCAGTGATGTTAGATAGACGGCGATGGTGAGCTCAGGTAGCTGGTTATATTGGACTGGTTATCCCACCGACCCTGCAGTGGACTCTGGTCATTTGCGATGTTTGCTTCCAGCACTGTGGCAGCCAGTTGAGCCAGCGCTCTTCTGGGAGGCTGACTGTTGGGGCCTGGCTTTGTGTGCAGTCTGTGGTCAAGCTGGAGAGGGACTGGTTAGTGGGGTTCAGAGTCGCTGTGCGCCAAACGTCTGAACGAACAAACGAGCAAAGGCACGCGGAGTGGAGCGTGCTGCACCTCTCCTCTCTCGCTCCCGCTCCCGCTCCCGCTCCCACAGAGGAAAAACCTACGCTGCGGTTTATTTGTTCTGGTCGGATCTCCTCTCTGGCGTGTCGCTGTTGGAGAGGGGGCCCGCTCCAGCCCTCCATGATGGAGGGACGGAGGGAGGGAGAGAGGGAGGGATGGATGGAGGGCGAGAGGGAGGGAGGGAGGGGTTGCTTGTGGAACAGGACTATGGCAGGCTGGAGGTGGAGGGGTGGCTGAGAGGAGTGTCGCCTTGCCTGAGTGTTTTACTACCACGGTATGAGCGCCAGAGACCAACAAGACCCCCCCGCACCCCGCACCCCCACCCCCTGCCAGACACTCACACTTACTAGCAACCCCCCCCCCCCCATCGAGCTCATCCACTCACTGGCGTCTGTTTACATCTCTGCTCCAGCGGACCGCAGATCTTGTCAAGGAGACACAGCGGGTCGGAACTGAATCCGATGATTTGAAGCGAATCTACAGCGTTTCTGTTTTTTTTTTCTTCTTTGTGAGGAGTAGGTTGAGAGAAAGGAAAATGTGCAGAACTGTTTCCATACGACTGTTTCCACTAATCCTAAATTGCAGCCACTGGAAGACACTGACCTCCTCCTAACATGTGTTCGTGATTAATCCATCCCCCCCTCACTCCGCACAGGGCCTGTTCTCACCGCCAGAGAAAGGTGAGTCTGGAGAGTATGAGTGAGTGTCAGACCTCATGTTATTCACACCGAGGGTCTCTCTCTCATTCTCTCTCTCTCTCTCTCTCTCTCTCTCTCTCTCTCTCTCTCTTACTCTATCTCTTACTCTCTCTCACTCTATCTCTCTCACTCTCTCACTCATACACACACACAAACAGACCAAGAGTACATGTACATGACCAAGAGTGTGTTTGTGTGTGTGTGTGTCTCTGTATTTCCATCTGTGTCTATGAGGCCTCCCCATGGCACGGTAAACACTCCAGTCCGAGAGAGTGTCTTCAACAAGTTTTTATTTTTTATTTAGTTTGTTATGTTAAGCAGATATCATGTCAGAAGTTGTATCTGGATGATATGGGCTCAGTGCACTTCATCTTGATTCACTGTCATCGTTCCAGAGCACCTCCTGTTGCTGTGTTCACTTTTGTGATTTA
>NC_045154.1:31671750-31679250 GCF_900700415.2 Clupea harengus
GCCGCCTCCTCGTAATGACCTGTCGGAATCCCAGATGAATTAGCATGTAAATACTGATAATGCCTCATGAGATGACTGATGAGGCTAGGCGATAGCTGAGAGGGTTTTTATATATCCCCTCTCCCCCCCCCCCCCCCCCCCTTCCCTTTTTTCCCTCGTCTGTTCCATTATTATGAGACTGGCTAGTACCGGTCTTTTTGGCTCTACTCTCTCGACAAGCAGTCAAACCTCCAGACATCTGTCTGTCTGTGTGTCTGTCTGTGGGGGCCGCAAATGCTTAAATAGGGATTTCATTGCCTGTCATCAATCGGTGTCCTCTGTGATCCGGGGGGAATTAGTGAGGCTGTTGAGCTGTGTAATGGCTTTTTGGAGGAACCCAGACGTCCAGTGGGGAGATGATGTGGTGGGGGAGAGGGGTGTGGGAGGTGGTGGTGGTGGTTGGGGCTGACGTTTGGTGATGAGCCGCGACAGCATCCACTGTCCAGCTGTGGAGAGCACTCAGTCATCTCCCCGACGACGCACATCCCACGGTCATCTGGAGTCTGCCGAAACTGGCAGCTGTCCCGACAAACAAGAGGTCATTTGTCAATGCGCTCTCCTGGTTGTGGGGAGCGTTTCAAACTTGGCCCAGGCCAGAAAACAAACAGCCTTCTTCAGCACGGACCAACATTCTAATTTTACCAGGGAGCTTTTCAAACCCAAAGTCACATCCAGGTGCATATTAAAGCGTGAATATGAAATTATAAATAAACATTTCGCACAGACGGGAGTTTGTCGTGCTCCGTCGCGCAGCAGGGATGTGAGGAATGAGGAATGCAAATCAAAATGATTTTCCTCCTGGTGAGATTTGCCGATTTAAGCCAACCTGTTCTCAGGCTCACTGAAGACTGTACTCTTTTTCTTACCTTTTTCTCTCTCCCTCACTCACTCACACTCCCCTTTTCCTTTTTCTGTTTTTCTTTCTCTGTCCCTTGTTTGTTCACTTTTTATTTCTCCCACTTCTCTCTCCTTTTTCCATCTGTCTGTCCCCTCTCTTCTATTCACTCTCAATCCTTCTCTCTCTCTCTCCTTCTCCCTCCCTCCCTCTCTCACGCTCTGTCCTGTCTACTTCATGCAGAGACGCTGAATGCATGGATCGGTTCCGAAGTGAAGTTCACACAGGTGGCTGAGTTTGGCTGCACTTGTGAAGGCAGCCCCTGGACCGCTTCTTCCTCTCCTCTCTCTCTCTCTCTCTCTCTCTCTCTCTCTCTCTCTCTCTCCTCTTTCTCTCTACCTGTCTCTGCATGTTTCCCAGGCTATGAGCTGGACTTCTCATGAATGTTCAACGCAAACAAAGATCAGACTTGCTGACAGGATCATCAGATTCCACCAGCCACCCTCCCCTGCTGTGCACAAACCTCCCACACTTCAAATGCTGACCGCTCTTCACATACTTTGCACTCTCCCTTTATCTGCTATACGTCTCTATACGCACACTGTAGTGTTCCTCCCTCTCCTACTGCTGACGCCTATACATCATTCACATTCAGAGATAGAAAGAGATAGACAGATTTTTCCAACTTTCTTTTTTGTCCCGGGGACATAGAGCAGAGTGAGATTTATCGGTTGTGATTTTTTCCAGTTGACGACGATCAAAGTTTTTCTTTTTTTCCTCCCCTAATCTGTGCTGGGTGGGGCAGGCTGTAGCAGTGGCCGACAGGTATCCAGAGCAGCCTATCCCACTCTGGGCCAACCAACGGACCGAGTGGGAGGTTTTATAACCGGCATAAAAAATGGGACAGCTCCTCCGTCTCCTTTACGCTTCACTGAGCAGCAAATACCTGCGCCGTCTCATCTTGTCTGAGAGAAAGAGAGAGAGAGAGAGAGAGAGAGAGAGAGAGAGAGAGAGGGAGGGAGGGGGGGTAGAGGAGGGGGACTCTCCTTTTCAGTTGGAAAACTTTGTTTTGGCCGAGCCATCCGAATTGATTTGGTGGTGTGATTCAAAAATAGGGATATCTCCTTTGGTGTGTTTGTTGTCCTCTTTATCTGGGCTGTTGGCAGTGGTCAGGCCCAAATGGAGGAGACTGTGTGAGCCTGACTGATCACTAATCAGTAAGCCAAATGTCGCATCGCTTCACCCACCAGCGGTGTGCCAGCTTGGCATCGGACCGTGTCCCGACGCAGGCCGCTACATCATTCATAAACGATATTGGGCTGTTGTGATAACAATGAAAACAAACAACAAACACACACAACAACAACACAGAATCAGCTCTGATTGTCCTCAGATCGCCTGGATTGCATGCATGTGGACAGTGAGAGAGCCATCTTTCATTACGTGGAGGAAGCCACAGAAGCAGACGCTAGATGAGGGAGAACCAGCGGTGAGAGGCTGTGCCCGGGCTCCCTGCCATGGCCCTTGGGGTTCGGGGAGGACCCACCACCCACTCCTACCCCTCTGTGCTGGAGGTTCACAGTGAGGGGTCCTTCTTCGGCCCGATGCCACAGTGGATGTTTACAGATCCACAGCTGCCTTAATGGGAGAGTTTTATAGAGGCAGACGGGGTGAATGGACACACACACACACACACTCACACTCACACACACACACACACACACACACACACACACACACACACACACACACACACTCACACTCACACACACACACACACACACACACACACACACACACACACTCACACTCACACTCACACTCACACACACACACGCACGCACGCACGCACACACACATCCATGTACTCACACCCTAATGTGCACACATACATACACGAACATACACACATGAGGCACACATGAGCACACACCCACACCTGCACACACTCTTTCTAAATGACACAGATGAGAGGCTTGAGCTTCTTGGCACAGGTTGGGAGTGCCTGTCTGTTAAAGTGAGGGACACGGCTACTCCAAATATTATTTCATATCACGAGTGACTGGAGTGGAGGGTTACAGGTCTGCTCGTGCACGACAGGGTTTGCGCTCGCTGATGGAGGAGATTCTTTTAAAAATCAATTTGTGGGTAGCGGGAACAGCGGGCATGTGGCGAGAAAGAGACTGAGCCGCTCGCGGCAGAGACCACTCTCTCACACACACACACACACACACACACACACACACACACGAACACACACACACACACACACACACGAACACACACACACACACACACAGACACACGAACACGAACACGCACACACACTCCCCGAAAGGAAAACAGCCTTGACTGTTTATTCCAGATCTCCTCCACCACCTCTCGCCTTTCTCTCTTTTTCTCTCTCTCTTTTTTTTTTTGAATGTCATGCGTGGGTCTTACAATGCTCTCACTATTGAGCACTCAAGATGTCCGGCGTTTGCTTTCCTTAATTCAAGGAGAACTGGAGGCACACATATCCCACTGAGATTGAAGGGGTCATCAGTGCTCTCTGCTGGATCTATCAAACTGTCTGCGGCCGTTTAAACAGAGCAGCTCCTGGAGCTCCTCGCCAAGCAGTGAAAGGATCCGCTCTGAGCTCTGGGATGATGTTTAAGTATCTGTAACACGATCTCTGAGAGGCTCTACTGTACGCCACTGTGTGTGTTTGTGTGTGTATGGGAGAGAGAGAGAGAGAGAGAGGGAAAGAGGGAGAGAGAGAGAGGGAGAGGGAGAGAGAGAGGGAGGGAAAGAGGGAGAGAGAGAGAGGGAGAGGGAGAGAGAGAGGGAGAGGGAGAGAGAGAGAGAGAGAGGGAGAGAGAGGGAGAGAGAGAAGAGAGAGAGGGAGAGAGAGAGGGAGAGAGAGAGTGTGTGTGTGGGACAGAGGGGATATCATGATTAATCAGATAAGCGGGTGTCAGCAATGATTAATGAGGGTCTTGGGTTACAGGCCCTGCTGATGTTGAATGGCTGATATTGCCTGAGTGGAAAAATAGAGCTGAGATTGATAAGCAGCGGTTGGGTTGAGGTGAAAAGGTGAGGACAGATCTTTAGAGAATGGCAGTACATGCATTAAAAACACACAGACACACACACACACACAAACAACATATGCACAGGAAAACACATATAAGCACACCGACCACAACACTCAGACTCAGACTCCGACTCCTAAACATTCTCAGGCACGGGGATGTAGTCATGCATATGCATACACAAACACACATGTATGCACTCAGAAACACACAAAAACCATGCTTTAGACATCCAAACAAACATTCACATGCACACATTACATACACGAGCACATACACTTCTACAAACGGCCACATCTCACGTACACAATCATGCGTGTATGTGTAGTGGAACACGTTGTGAGCGTACGGTTAATCTCCCCCATGTGTTCCTGGTCTGCTCTCCTGGGCTGCGGCGTGTCTGTGTGGGTCGCGGGGCTGTTTGTGAGTGGACGCTCGTCGGAGACTGACTAATGACGGGCTCCTGATGTGGCGCTGGCCTGCCGGGATTGAAGCACGAGAGGAACAGGCCCGACGGATGCCGCGGATGACATCAGTGTGGGGAGGCCAGATCAGGCCGGGTCGGAGAAACAACTCCAGCGGATTAGCTGTGTGTGTGTGTGTGTGTGTGTGTGTGTGTGTGTGTGTGTGTGTGTGTGTGTGTGTGTGTGTGTGTGTGTGTGTGTGTGTGTGTGTGTGTGTGTGTGTGTTGTGTGTGCGTGCGGCGCGCGCGCGCGCGCGCGCGCGCGCGTGCGTGCGTGCGTGCGTGCGTGCGTGTGTGCGTGCGTGTGTGCGCGCGTGTCTGTGTGTGTGTGTGTGTGTGTGTGTGTGTGTGTGCTCTCACTCTGGTTCCTTTCAGAGCTGCAGGGAAAACAAGTTTCCTCATCCTTGTGCTCTGCATGATCGGTGATGTGTTTTATACAGTATATATATATATGTGTGTGTGTGTGTGTGTGTGTGTGTGTGTGGTTGGGTGGGGGATACATATACGCACAACAGCAAATATGCAAAGTGTGCATTTGTGGTCTAGCACGTGCTTGTGTCTGTGGTGGTCATATGGCAATACCAGGCGTTGGTGAGTTATTGCTGCAATAACACTGGTCTTTCACACTCCGTATTTCACAACCTCACCACTCTAGCATGAAGCCTGGCCTTCAGTCGGCCTATGGGCTGTTAATCAATTCTGCGTCATGACCCACACACCCTTACACACATGCTGGTAAATGATCCTCCCTGCGCCATCACTATTTTACAAGTTCATCTATCACACACTATATGTCTCTCTTTCTGGGTCTAGGTTTGTGTGTGTGTGTGTGTGTGTATCTCTGTCTCACGTACTCGACTGCTAATTTGTTTCAGCGTTATCTACGTCTGTAACATGAATCACCTTTCCTTTGTCTGTTTGTATGTCTGTCATACATCTATAAAGTGTGTGGTGTGTGTGTGTGTGGGTGTGTGTGGGTGTGTGTGGGTGTGTGTGTGTGGGTGTGTGTGTGTGTGTGTGTGGGTGTTTTTCTATATTATCCCCATTATGTTGCACATTACAGGATTCCCGGCAGGCTGACACGTTCGCTGGGTTTGTCCACGATAGCCGCCTCACTGCAGCGTTTCCACGGCGACTGCTCTTCGTTAAGAGGTGACCCCGTGGTGTTTTCCTTGCGCACACGGCCTGCATTGTGCATTGTGTTTTTGTGGCATTCCGGCCGAATGTGTGTGGTTTGCCAGCCGGTCCCTAGCTGAGGGGGGTGGATTCCTCCTGAGCTCAGCCCGCAAACAATAGCAGCATTGCATCAGTTCTGATATCGATGGACAGATCGCAAAGCTCTGCACTGCTGGTGAGGCTGTTGCGGTTTGGTGTTTGTGTGTGGGGTTTGTGTGTGTGGTGTGGTGTGTGTGTGTGTGTGTGTGTGTGTGTGTGTGTGTCCGTCCATGTCAGTCGCATTGAAATGCAGCGCTATTTTGCTCATTCTCTGTGCCACGGGGTGTTTTGATGGCGAGAGAAATGGAGAGCGGGAGAGAGAAAGAGAGAGAAAGAAAGAAAGAGAGAGAGAGAGAGCGAGAGAGAAAGAGAGAGAAAGTTTTCCCTCAGTCTTGCTGATTGGTTCCACATTGGTGAGGGGTTTGTACTGCACTGAGCTGAGCAGGCTGGGCCAACGACGTCTGGTTTGGAATACCAGGCCTGTCCACAGCCAGCACACAGTGCTGCCTCTGCTTCTGATCCAGCCTCTGCCTCAGCCTCGACCCCTGCCTCAGAGATGGCTGCTGCCGCTGCTGCCTCTCTCCTTCCCTTCTCTTCTCTTCTTTCATCCAAAGTGATTCACAGTTCATCTTCCAGATATACATTTCCATGAGTATGTGTGCTCCATAGGTACGGACCCCATGATGTAATGCTGGTGTTGTTAGCATCCTGCTTCACCCGTCTCTCTCTTCCCTCATATGCTCCTCTCATCTGTTGCCATCCCTCGACCCTCTTGTGACCTAATCTTCTCTCCAGGATCATTTTCTTTCCTCTCGATTGGTCTCTCTCCTCTTCTCTGTTGTTCACCACCATTTTCTTCCTCTTTCCCTCGCTCGTCTTGATTGATTTCCCAATCTTCTTTCCTCTTCTTTCTCCTGTTTTTGCTCTCTTGTCATCTTCGGTTGTTTCCTCATCACTTCGGTTCTCCCTGTAGGACATATCACTCTGCCTTACTTCACTCTTCTTTACTCCCTCTTTCCTCTCGTCTGCGTGTCCTCATCCTCGCCGTCCCTCTCTTCTTCTCACCATGCACTGTCTCCTCTCTTCTCTCCTCTCTTCTCCTCTTTTCTCCTCTTCTCTCTGCACTATCTCCTCTCTTCTCCTCTCTTCTCCTCTTTTCTCCTCTTCTCTCTGCACTGTCTCCTCTCTTCTCCTCTCTTCTCCTCTTTTCTCCTCTTCTCTCTGCACTGTCTCCTCTCTTCTCCTCTTTTCTCCTCTTCTCTCTGCACTGTCTCCTCTCTTCTCCTCTTTTCTCCTCTTTTCTCCTCTTCTCTCTGCACTGTCTCCTCTCTTCTCCTCTTTTCTCCTCTTCTCTCTGCACTGTCTCCTCTCTTCTCCTCTCTTCTCCTCTTTTCTCCTCTTCTCTCTGCACCCCTTCTTTACCCCCTCTCAAGTTTCTCCATCTTCTATCAGTTGTTCTTTATTTGTTCATAAAATGGTTCAGTCTAATTTACCACCAGCTCAGTTTTCTAGTCTGTCTCTGTGTGTGTGTGTGTGTGTGTGTGTGTGTGTGTGTGTGTGTGTGTGTGTGTGTGTGTGTGTGTGGGGTGTGTGTGTGTGTGTGTGTGTGTGTGTGTGTGTGTGTGTGTGTGTGTGTGTGTGTGTGTGTGTGTGTGTGTGTGTGTGTGTGTGTGTGTGGGGTGTGTGTGTGTGTGTGTGTGTGTGTGTGTGTGTGTGCGCACAGTAATTGTTTTATTCCCTCTCCTCTGTATTTCACTGAGCGCTGCAACATTATATGCCTGTTTCATTTCATAGAGGGATTGGAAGCTGTAAAATGGAGCATGTGAGAGCAGTTTTATAATGGATCTCATTTTTAAAGTGCACTATAAACCAAA
>NC_045154.1:31689250-31696750 GCF_900700415.2 Clupea harengus
ATAGATACAGTGTTCATAGACTCAGTGTTCATAGACTCAGTGTTCATAGACTCAGTATACAGTGTTCATAGACTCAGTGTTCATAGATACAGTGTTCATAGACACAGTGTTCATAGACACAGTGTTCATAGACTCAGTGTTCATAGACTCAGTGTTCATAGACTCAGTATACAGTGTTCATAGACTCAGTATGCATAGATACAGTGTTCATAGACACAGTGTTCATAGACACAGTGTTCATAGACTCAGTGTTCATAGACTCAGTGTTCATAGACTCAGTGGCCCTCATTCTCGAACATTTTCTGAAGTTTCTTCTGAAATGTTTCTTACGGGCTTCGGAAAAACAACGTAAGCAAAAGACATCCGCCAAATTCATGCACGCTTGAAAATGTGGTCATACGCAGCAGAAGTTTTCTGGGCTGTGATCCCCCGGAAGAGTTTTCTTAAATTGAAAGCGCGTTCTCGTGCTCCTGAATTTGCATACATACACGCCCTGCCAGCTCCTTATAAGGGCACGCAACCGTAGTGACGTGTGCAGTCGGAATCGACCGAATCTACACGAAAGCAACTCGTAAACGAGTCATGTCAAAGCGGAAAGCGATCACCGTCGAGTAAACGCATATCTAACTGCAACTATATATGTCTATGACTTGAACGGTGCAGAGATGGACTGTTGCAGGATGTAGATGTGTCCATTCTATTCCACTATAGCTATATCAACGTGATTGAGTTTAGTGCTTATTTATTTATTCACTTACATTTGCAGTGTTCGTGTACATTACATTTAGTCATTTAGCAGACACTTTTGTCCAAAGCGACGTACAAGGGATAGAACAGTCAAGCTACGAGCAATAGAGACCTAGTGTAACAATAAATACTACTTTACATAAGAAATAGAAAAACGAAATAGGAAATAAAAACGAAGTGCAGGAATGTAACTGCTATAAGTGCAAGTTAAGCACTAGTCGAAGTGCCAGTTAGGAAGGGAGGTGCTCTCTGAAGAGTTGGGTAGAGGATCTGTAGAGTTGATGTGAACGCAATCACCAATGATTTCTCACACATTCATTAACACGGAGAGTTTTCTTAAATGCGATTCCTCAAAAAACCACAAGATGGTCCACGGGGCCATCTTGTGGTTTTTTAAGGAATCGCATTTGAGAAAACTCAGGCCGAGTTACGACTGCTATTTCGAGTTCGGAAAGTCTTCTGAAGTTCAGAGCAAATCCCAGATGAGAAAACTTTCATGAATGCCAAATGTTGTCCTAAATCCAATTCAGAAGAAATTCCTCTTAAATTCCTCTTAAATTCTTCTTAACTGCGTTCCAGAATGAAGCCCAGTGTTCATAGACTCAGTGTTCATAGATACAGTGTTCATAGACTCAGTGTTCATAGACTCAGTGTTCATAGACACAGTATGCATAGACTCAGTATGCATAGACTCAGTGTTCATAGATACAGTGTTCATAGACTCAGTGTTCATAGACTCAGTGTTCATAGATACAGTGTTCATAGACTCAGTGTTCATAGACTCAGTGTTCATAGACTCAGTGTTCATAGACTCAGTATGCAGAGATACAGTGTTCATAGACTCAGTGTTCATAGATACAGTGTTCATAGACTCAGTGTTCATAGACACAGTATGCATAGACTCAGTGTTCATAGACTCAGTGTTCATAGACTCAGTGTTCATAGACTCAGTATACAGTGTTCATAGACTCAGTGTTCATAGATACAGTGTTCATAGACTCAGTGTTCATAGACTCAGTATGCATAGACTCAGTATGCATAGATACAGTATGCAGAGATACAGTATGCAGAGATACAGTGTTCATAGACTCAGTGTTCATAGACACAGTGTTCATAGACTCAGTATGCATAGACACAGTATGCATAGACTCAGTATGCATAGACTCAGTGTTCATAGACTCAGTGTTCATAGATACAGTGTTCATAGACTCAGTGTTCATAGACTCAGTATGCATAGATACAGTGTTCATAGACTCAGTGTTCATAGACTCAGTGTTCATAGACACAGTATGCATAGACTCAGTATGCATAGACTCAGTGTTCATAGATACAGTGTTCATAGACTCAGTGTTCATAGACTCAGTGTTCATAGATACAGTGTTCATAGACTCAGTGTTCATAGACTCAGTGTTCATAGACTCAGTATGCAGAGATACAGTGTTCATAGACTCAGTGTTCATAGATACAGTGTTCATAGACTCAGTGTTCATAGACACAGTATGCATAGACTCAGTGTTCATAGACTCAGTGTTCATAGACTCAGTGTTCATAGACTCAGTATACAGTGTTCATAGACTCAGTGTTCATAGATACAGTGTTCATAGACTCAGTGTTCATAGACTCAGTATGCATAGACTCAGTATGCATAGATACAGTATGCAGAGATACAGTATGCAGAGATACAGTGTTCATAGACTCAGTGTTCATAGACACAGTGTTCATAGACTCAGTATGCATAGACACAGTATGCATAGACTCAGTATGCATAGACTCAGTGTTCATAGACTCAGTGTTCATAGATACAGTGTTCATAGACTCAGTGTTCATAGACTCAGTATGCATAGATACAGTGTTCATAGACTCAGTGTTCATAGACTCAGTGTTCATAGACTCAGTATGCATAGACTCAGTATGCATAGACTCAGTGTTCATAGACTCAGTGTTCATAGATACAGTGTTCATAGACTCAGTGTTCATAGACTCAGTGTTCATAGACACAGTATGCATAGATACAGTGTTCATAGACTCAGTGTTCATAGACTCAGTATGCATAGATACAGTATGCAGAGATACAGTATAGTATATATATATATTTAAGGTATTTAAGTAAATGCTCTCAGGAGTGCTTAGGTGTACACATCCTCAGTTCACCCACGACACTTAAAGTATGTACTGAATAATAATCACTTAAAGTATGTACTGAATAATAATCACTTAAAGTATGTACTGAATAATAATCATTTCTAGAGGCCCTAAGTCACCCACAACACTTAAAGTATGTACTGAATAATAATCACTTAAAGTATGTACTGAATAATAATCATTTCTAGAGGCCCTAAGTCACCCACGACACTTAAAGTATGTACTGAATAATAATCACTTAAAGTATGTACTGAATAATAATCATTTCTAGAGGCCCTAAGTCACCCACGACACTTAAAGTATGTACTGAATAATAATCACTTAAAGTATGTACTGAATAATAATCATTTCTAGAGGCCCTAAGTCACCCACGACACTTAAAGTATGTACTGAATAATAATCACTTGAAGTATGTACTGAATAATAATCATTTCTAGAGGCCCTAAGTCAGAAAGGACTTGACTCTCATAGGGGGGAGAGGGGGGGGGGGGGGTGTCACATCAATCAAACATGTAAATAGCTCGCTTCTGAGGATGAGCAGGATGTGTGGATTTGGCAGCGGATGTTTCATACCTTTCATACCTACCTTAGGACTCGCAGTGACTGTGGCGTCTGTCCCGGGGCTACTGGCTAAATCCTCTGGCAAAGATACATCTAGAGGGAACTAAGCCCAAGGAATCTCCATATCACAGGGAAGAAGAATGACAGAAAGACAAGAAGAAAGAAAGAAAGAAAGAAAGAAAGAAAGAAAGAAAAAAAAAGAAAAAAAACTAGAAAAGAACTCTGCTACTCCCAGTTTATAAGCTTCCACCTCTCCTTCCTGTTCCCCGAACCCTAATTATTGATGGCCTTTTAATCGTCTGCTATGTGTATTTAATGGGTCAACCTTCTGCATGGTGGGTTTATTTTTGCTGGGGCCAAGCGGGAACAGACTGCTGGGAGTCGACTCGTTACTGTTGGGTAGGGTTTTAATCAAGTGACGTGCCTCTCACATGGGTGCCTCACTGTACCTATGGCTTTTGTTGTACCCGCTCCACAGATGTCATGTAAGAAGCTTTATGGCTACAGAAGGTAAATGAGTCTCTCAGATCTCTGGAGTTAGAGGCACACCGCAATATGTTTGCGGCAAGATTTTACATTATTCTAATGGATTGACAATCAATCACACCCCTATCATGATTATGTCAAACATGTGCCAAGGATGCTGCCTGAAGAGTTTTTGCATAAAGAAGTGGCTTACGTCCAGTTATGCTTTTTTTCTTGCGCTGTCTCTCTCTCTCTCTCTCTCTCTCTCTCTCTCTCCCTCTATCTCTCTCTCTCTCTCTCTCTCCCTCTCTCTCTCTCTCTCCCCACTCTCTCTCTCCCTCTTATCTCCCTCTCTCTCTCTCTCTCTCTCCCACTCTCTCTCTCCCTCTATCTCTCTCTCTCTCTCTCTCTCTCTCTCCCACTCTCTCTCTCCCTCTATCTCTCTCTCTCTCTCTCCCACTCTCTCTCTCCCTCTATCTCTCTCTCTCTCTCTCTCTCTCTGGCTCTTTTCAACGCTTCTCTTCTTTTCCCTACTTGGCTTTTTTCCTCAGTATTCCTGCACTTTCCCTGCTGCCCTGTTCTCCATCAGAAAGGCGGTCAGTTCAGTGCCAGGAACTGTGCAAAGCCATCACCTGCTGATACAGTGGTGCTTTCCCACTCCCTGAAGGCAACACTTCAATCCTTTGTGTTTCTCGGGACTGACTGACATAAGGCAGAGCGAGTGTGAGTGTGCAGTAAGACGTCTGATTGATGTGCGCTTGAAGGCCCCCCCCTGAAGTTCAGTGCTTGGGAAGAGGTCTTTGTTAAATGGTGTGTGAGTGAGTGAGCCAGATTCCAGCTTTGAGCCCTCTGATGTTCTGGATGGATTTCCAAAACAGCTGAAAGCTAATGTGTTTTTTAAAGATTTAGAATGGGGAGCCTGTGGAGACAAATGGTCTCTCTTTCTCTCAACTTTCCCCTTGTAATTAGTGACATAAATATGATAAAGGACCTGTAAAAAGATTCAAATTGTCTAACTCTCTGTTTCTCTCACACTGTCTCTGCTATCGTTCACTCCTCGCTGTTTCTTCCTTGAATCATTTCTGAATTCCTGACCATTAACAACTTTTTAATGTTGTGATTTTATCGTCCTTGAGTCCTTTTTAAGTTGCGTATGTATTGGAACGCAGACGCTTGGAAAACAGCACCAAGTGCCACATATAATACTGGCGTAGGAATACACGCACGCAGATTTAATCTTTTTTTCCCTTCTGCTTTTATTTTAATTTTATTTTAACATTCTCTCCATGAACAAGTTTCTGGCTGTGGATTATTGTATTCTTTTTTTTTGCGAACGGATAAAGATGTTTTGCTTGGAGTGAGGTGTTGTTGTCATGGCAGGACTAGGCCAGTAGTTTCTTATTATGTACTCTTCTTCGTCTTCTCTCTGCTTCAGTTATGTTTCATAAGATCCACGTGCCTGCTGGATGAGATAACCAGCGGGCTAAGCTGGTGCTTGGAGTCGTGTATTGGATTTGAGTGTGTGGCAGTGCAAGGGCATGTACTGTGTGTGTGGGTAGGTACAGTATAAGCATGTACAAGGAATGTATAAGGTGAGATCGTATGACCCTAGTTTGTGCCCCTTACTTTCAGTGTCTGTTGTCTGACTGTATTTCTCAAAGCATCTCCCACATAGGGAAGGCTTGTCTTTTGTCTGTCTGGATGTCAGGATCCTACCCAAGAGTCCTTGATTTCACATCTGGATCGGATTGATCCCCCACTTGGCTTTCTCCTTATTTGTGATTAAGTGTCAAATCTGCTACCTTGTGTGCCATGATATCAAAAACATTTTCCTTTTGTTTTTTTTTATCAGTTATGATAATAGTTATGTATGTGCGTGAACAATGACACATGACAACCATTCATATCAATATCACATTTGTCCCATGTGATACAATTCAAAACCAGTCCATCAGAATGGCCCTGCTTTTCATTTGGCCACAGTTTTCCACCCACTTCGAATCCCATTGGACAAAACTGATGGAAGAACATCCATTCATTCCAAACCATTCCAAAGAGGTCTTCACATCCAACCCTGCCAGAGCTCGCACTGATTTTAAACAAATGGCCTCATATTTTCAGGAGTCCCTCAGATCCTCGGGGGTGATGACATGTCCTGTTTTGGAACAGAAGTATGGTGTGTGTGTTTTGAGTTTTAGATCCTATCCAGCGTCACTAATAAGCATGACATGCATTGTCCCAGCACACAAACTGGACTGATTTCCCATGGATTACTCTATCCTGAGTCCATCTTGAAGAACATTATTCAGGTTATGTCATTTAAGACTGTATATTTTCTTTCTATTTCCCTCTATTGTTTTCTCTTGGAAAAGGATGCTGCACTCTGTCTCTGTCTCTGTCTCTGTCTCTGTCTCTCTCTCTCCCTCTCTCTCTCTCTCTCTTTCTTTCTCTCTCTCTCTCTCTCTCTCTCTCTCTCTCAGTTCATACATAATAAATTACATAACTCAACAACCACTTATCATCCCCAATCAGTGGTTATGTTTTACAAGAAATACAGAAAACAGGCATGTTCCCCATCAGTCCCTCTATGTATTAAGTATCAGATAAAAGATATGGCTAGGTACTTAGCACAGCGTTGAGTGACATCCACAGTCATAGATATCAATAGGTACAAACAGCAAAACAGGAAGAGGTGAATTGAGTATGAAGTCTAAGTGATTGGTATTCTATACTAGAAACAGTCAGTGTTCTGTGTCTATGGAATTCATGCTTTTATTTTGATCGTCTGAAATGTAATAGTCTGTAGCTGCTATGCCTCAATGTAGATTATGTTTTAGACAGAGAGGTGATTTATTGTACTGTCAACTAAATTTCTCCCCAATGTGTGAACTTTTCCAGTGCACTCTATTTGGTTCTAACGTGGAGGTATAACTCAAAGACCACTGAGCGCCCGCCCTGCCAGGACGCCTTGTTACAGCCTTTGTCCTTCGACAGCCTTTTCATTCCCTAATCAGATCAGATAGCATTTTCTCATCAACATCTTTTGTGGCTGAGCCAGTTGAAATCAGAAAAGGCAGAGCCAAGCATCTCCCCTGTTGAATGACATGATTTTTATCAATGTATAGCCTGAACAGCGCTATTGTTTTGAGCCAATACGAGCTTCATGGATGTACTTTGCACGTCTGTTTTACCAGCCAAAATAGGCCTTTCATACTAACCAGCATGTCCCTATGGATCTCTTTGATCAGGATTGGCTGGAGGGAGGGCGGTGTTTTTTCAGCGAAAAAATGCAGGAAGTGTGCCGGCGAGGGCCGAGACATGCCGCAGTGATTGATACGCGCAGGGAGAAGCCTCAGGGGGGCACAGGCCAGTTACATAAAGCCTCAGGCCACATGTGCAGCCTGCAGCCACGGACGTTTCTATGGATTTTGTACGATTTGTGTCACTTTTATCCAGAGTTTCTCACAGATGTCCATATTTTTCATCAGTAGTGTGTGTTGACTCTCTTGTTGAAACTGCAGTGGAGACACATAGTACCATGAAACTCAACGGGTTGATGTCTTTTTAGACTAAACCAACTGTTTC
>NC_045154.1:31704250-31706750 GCF_900700415.2 Clupea harengus
CAGAGAGAGAGAGCGAGAGGGAAGGAGGGAGGGAGGGAGACGGAGTGGTGAAGACAAGGGCAGGAGAAATGAAGTGAATCCACCAGGAAGTTTAGTGCGCGCCTCACTCAGTTTCAGCTTGATAAATCTGTCAGCAGACGGCACGTCACAGTGACCGGGGGTGGGTGGGTGGAGGGGGAGTGGGGTGATTGGGGGATCGGGATGTGTGTACCAGGGGGCTGGGCTGGACCGTGCACGCAGGTTGGAGCCGGTCCAAGAGCTCATGCTACATCCTGGAGGGTCTCCAGAGGAACGTCCCTGACGGTCCTGCCGCTGGCACAGTGCCACCAGGTCACCGTGGGAACACCAGGTCACCGTGGGAACACCAGGTCACCGTGGGAACACCAGGTCACCGTGGGAACACCAGGTGGATCCAGTGCCACCGCGGCAGAGGCACAGGTGTACCAGTTAGGACAGCCAGTGCATTTCAAGTTGATTCAGTGTCCCTTTTTTTTTAAACCCTATGTCTTAAGTCTGACACAGCTATACACCCTGATACAGTTTGAGCACCCCTTGGCAAATTACATTTCTTGTGAAAGTGAAAAGGAGTAAATATAACAGAAATAAATATGAGCATTCTTCAAAATGTTAGGGCAATGCTGTTATTTAATGAACTACAAGAAAACTGAAAGAAATGAAACATGTGCTCAGTGGTTGCCATACTTTTGCACACAGCTACATCACCACGTGAATGGCATATCCTGTCAGAAATGTCATGGCAGTGCAGAGTCCAGTGACCTAGCTAGCAGTGTCATGTTAACATTATCTGTAGATGTCATGACAGGAGCCGAAAATATCGCCATGCCGGCCGCTTCCGTACGTAACATACGCTGTTATGCCATGTGGAACTCAGATGACTAATGATGACTAACGACAGGATATGGTGTCTGTCATAACATGTTTATAACTATGCCAGAAGAAATGTTCAAGTTGGATTTAGGGAATGTGCTCATGGCATGCAGTTCATTTCACTCCAGACTGCTGTGTTGTGTTTGACTGCTTTGTGTTGTGTTGAAATAAGGCTACATGGGTCATATTTTCATGTAAACGTTATGGATTCGCACAGAACCAAAAACAGCACCATGTGAAAAAACCAACTAGTAGCTAAATGTAATAAAGCCATATCTAGATATAAGTTCAATTTGGCGTAGTAGTGAAAATGATTGCATGGAAAGTAGAATTTGGATCTGAATGGGTGAAATGTTGGCATTGCAACTCACCATGTGTTCCTTGTCCAATGGATGACTAATATATTCATTTCATTAAGTAGCTCTATGGCCTGTTGTATGCTTGATGGCATCCAGATGTTGAAGCATACATTATCTTTGGATTTGCTGTGCTTTTGCACAAAGGGTTATGGGACAAGTTTATAGAAACTTGCTCCAGAAATATCCGTGCACCAGGGTACCAAGATGATTTATATATTGTGGAATATCAAACGTGTGTCTGTATATGATCATGCACTGTAATTATATACCCATCCTAACATTTAAAGAAGTTATTGGGGGCAAACTATTCAGCCATTTTGTTTGGGTAGAGAAGAATAGATAGTGCTAATATCAGGAGCTCAAGCTTGCGTGGGGCTGTCTGTCTGTTTGTATGGACACATCCTGTAAAATACTGTACCATACAAAAAGCCTGCGGTTTGTCTTTCGCGAGTGCACAATAGTTCTCATGAACCCTTTTAATATAGCACAGTCTGTCCTTAGACATGAATTTATTTTTATATTTATTTCCCCACAATGCCCTTAATAAATATTCTGACTTTTATATTCTGGGCCCAGTCTGTCTTGAGTTGAGAGGGGATTTTGTTTTGAGTGGACAGGGGGCCCAGACTGGCCAAAATTCTTGAGCAAGGAAGCGAAGACAAGGTAATCTTGCCAGGAGGGAGTTGACCAGGTGATGATCCAGAGTTCATTTGTCTACGTGTGTCTGCCTGCGAGAGTCTAAGCGTCTGTCCCCAGCGAGAGTTTAAAAGAGTCTATTTGTCTGAAATTGATGGTGGGGAGGCATTTATGTAATGAATTAACTTTGAAATCTTCAGTCAGTTCTGAACGTTTGAAGGCTTAATTAGTTATTTTTACAGTCCAGAGTCAATTTGTCAGTGGGGAGGGGTGATTGTACATTAGCAGAATTTTGTTTCGAGAATAAGTTGAGTGATGCATGGAGAAAGAGTTGGATGAAAAGGTGATAGAGCGTCAAAGAAGAGGAATAGAACTGCAGAGAGAAACTAGTCGATCTGTGGAAGAAAAGGACTTGAAATTCTCAACATACAAAAATGAAGAAATGGATTATTCAGTGAATAGTACAACTGTATGTCAAATGTCACCAGAACTTAAGATTTAAAGCTAACTGTGGCCTGAACCTCACAGTACAGTCTGGAAAATAATAATCAAATCCCCAAGCATCCCCCTTGATTTATTCACACTTAAAACACTTTACCTAAAAGCACCAGCCAGTA
>NC_045154.1:31726750-31736750 GCF_900700415.2 Clupea harengus
CACCATCCATTAAAATCCAGATGGCATTGCACAGTGCTTCTCAAAGCAAGGCCAGTGGTTTAGATTGATGAAGTATGACAGGTCTGTGTGTTTGCAAATGGAGATGGTCTATATCGTCTTCCGTAGTTGATAGTGGTGGGCTGTAATGCTTCAATCCCATAGGCATAACACAGAGACATGGGGGTCAGATACAGATTATTAGCAAGGAGTCATTTACACGTGTGTTCTGCCTCTTTCTGTACTGTCTGTCTCTTTATTCCTCTCTCTCTCTCTCTCTCTCACACACACACACACACACACACACACACACACACACACACACACGCTTAAGGCGAATGCATAAATGCTTGTATATAGTAGGCATATGGCTTGTCTCCTTTTGGATGGCCAGCAATAGGTTTGATCCAGCCCTCATAAATTCAGTCACTGATTTCCCCAACCACCCACTGAAATTTATGGGATACCCGACCCATTTATATACGAGATTCATCCTGCATGTGAGGGAATGGAAGAAAAAAACCATATGATTGAATGGATTTCAATATTATTATGCTGTGTATTTACATTGTGCTTTGTAAAATGGTAATAATTCACAAGGAATGTGTGGCATGCAATATGTCCCACAGATGTGGAGCCCCAAAGCGTACCGTGAACAAAGTCATTTCACGTGTCTGGACATGAGTGTGTGTGTGTGTGTGTGTGTGTGTGTGTGTCTGTGTAGGTGTGTCTGTGTAGGTGTGTCTGAGCGGATGTGTGTCGTGTGCAACATTTTAACATTTCATATTCAATTTACTGTATTTTACAGTTAGCTATTTATTTAGTATTTTATTAGCTATAAGATGTTAATGTAAGCTTTTGTAAAAAAAAAAAAAAAAAACGTGGCGAAGCACAAATGTGCTGTTTACCATCACTTGGCTTCCCAGGACACCAGGCACAAGAGCCTGACCCCCGAACATGCACAGGCACTTGAGTGGGACCCCTCTGGTGTTCGTAAAGCATTCTCTGGTGTGCTTGGATTGGCCGACCCTGAAAGAGACACAGCCTGGTCTGGCCCAGATTCGGGCTCAGGTCTGTGTCAGAAATGCAGGCCAGAGCCTACAGCTATCTCAGTCGCAGTGATGCTGGAGATACTGTGGGTCGAGTCCAGGCCAGGTCAGGATGCTCCTTCTCCCTCGCTTCTCTCCTCTCCTCTCCTTTCCTCTCCTCTGTCCTCCCCCGTCTCTCCCCTCCTCTCCCCCTAGCGGCCTGTGACCTTTCCCATGGCCAGACCGGCCCCTCCGTCCCTGTTTGGGCGGGATGACCAAAATTTATCGGAAGAGTCCGTGTCCCAGGGGCTGTTGAGCTCATGAGCTCATCTGCAGCTGTTTACATCAGAATCCAGTGCACACAGACACAGACTGAGACACACACACATAGATACACATACACACACACACACACACAGACATATAGATATAGACACACACACACACACAGACATCAAGATATTGACACACTCACAGACACAAACACACACACACACACACAAACACACACACAACGTCGTCGTTTGTTTATATTACCATTTAACTGACTTTACATTACATCTTTGGTTTCTATTCACAACACTGACATTCACCACACGTTTTGCTTATAATTAATAGATAAATATATATTTGTAACCCTTAATATTAATATTATTATCATAAATTCTGCGTGGCCTCCCCTTTATGTTTCGTGCATTGAGTCGGCACGTAACACACACGCATACAGCATTATCATACAGACTTAAGCAGATGTTTCATAGTTTGAGTATTTAGAGTATTTAGAGTATTTACGATGATGTCTCAATGGTAGTATTACTTTCAGCCTGACGGACGTCCAGTGTTTGTACTGTCCTCAGGGTCTGGCTTAGGCAGAGCACGTTTTTCTTTTTTTTGTGTGGTCATAAATTCGACTAAGTTTGTTTACTGCTCCAGTTATTAAAAATTGGATGGTGGTACATTTTCATAATCCAGATGGAGCCTCGTCACTTCAAATGTGCTGAACAGACAAACGGCACACTGGAGTCCAGAACTTGCCTCAGAAAGAAAGAGGTCACTGAGTTACACAAGTTGTTGTATGACTTTGGCACCCTGATATTGACGTTTATCCCAAGCCTGCGAAGGCTTTGGTGGGATGTTTAGTTGATCAGGCCAAAGAATCTCACTGATTTGCAACATGACAAAGAAGGCTGGCAGGTGTTTCCCCCATGTTTCGCTAGAGAGCTTTGCTTCTTCTTGCCTCTCCTCTCTCTCTCTTTCTCTCTCTGACGTTTAACCCACGCTTAACTCTCTTTCTGTTCCTTGTGTACCTATTGTACATACAAGACTGTTTATTTGTGTTCTCATCTTAGCCTCTCTCCCCCTCTCTCTTTCTCTCCTCTCTTTCTCTTCCTCTCTCTCTCCCTCCCTCTCTCTCCTTCTCCCTCTCTCTCTCTCCCTCCCTCTCTCTCCTTCTCTCTTTTTCTCTCCCTCTTTCTCTCCTCCCTCTCTCTCTCTCTCCCTCTCTCTCCTTCTCTCTCTCTCGTTCTTTTGAGACTGTGTGAGTTCCCCTTTAGGGATTCAGCAGGTTGGAGCCACATGTTGAGCTATTTGACTTTGAACCTAAGTAAAATGATGTGTGACTGTGTGTCTGCAGGGTGTGCTTCTCTCTATGAGGTGCAGCGCAGGGCCTCACTCCATCCCTAGCCTTGACATCTTCACATCATTCCTGACCTGTTACGTATTGTACCACCTACCACTAATATCCCTGTGTCAGTTTTAAGTATCTACTTGTAAAGCATTTAAAGTAAAATTGCAGGTGTATAGGACTTTTTATTTGCCTTGACATGTGTGGCGGGCAATGTCCTCTGTGAAGTGTTTGAGGATGGTGTCCCTGTTGCAGTTCCAAGTATCTAGTAATAAAGAATTTAAGGTTAAAGTGTGGGGTAAAAGGGTGGCCATTTCTTTTCATGGGTTTGTGCGCTTATGTCATTTGCACAGGTACTAAACAGCTCAAGTGTTCACACAGCCAAAAGGGGAAACCTATTTCACACACTGTTTTGGCCATGCAATTTGTCAACAGGTGCTGTTCACCCTAACAAGGCCTGGAAGGCTCAAACACTGAGATTGTACTTCATTAACACTGAAAAAAAAAAACAACAACAGCAACAACAACAACACGTGTATGAAGACTGTTTGTACCTTTTTGTCGTTCCCTCAGTTACCCAGTAAAGAATGATCAGGCAGGTTATTTACACACAAGCTCAAACATTCTTTCAGGAAGCCGTAAGAATGCCAGCGGGTGGTTTTCCAAGGCTCTTTCAAGAACATCAAAAATAAACAGGAAACATCACAAGAACTGAGCTGTAAAACACAATTGAAAGGAAAAGTCTGGAGGAGTTCTCGTTTGTTTTTATCTGATGATCTGATGTTTCTCTGATGCCTTTACTTTGCTTGTCTTTTTTTCCCTGTGTTTGATGAGAACCTTAAGAGTGCTTTTCAGAATATCGTGTGCGGTCTCTTTTGTCTACTCCTGGCTTTGCACAACGCCTCAGAATGGAACTGTAAAATGATGGGATTCATATGGGATTGCAATTTCCTGTTTCCTTCTTTAGATCTGGTGTCTAGCCTGCACTGCTCATCCACCTCACCCAGGGACACTGACCTACGGCGCCAGCCAAAGTAAGACCCAAGGGTATCTTGTTATTGTTATGGTTTGTCTGTCTGTCACTGATGCATGATGGGAAATGTAGTTTTTTTTTATGGTATCTGAAGTCTAGCAGGTCTGAGCTGACCACAGCTTGAGCTTGAGCCGCTGTAGTGGTGATCAGTCTGGGGGCTTGATGCCGCAGTACAGCGAAAATGGCTGGACAGTGATCCCTGTTATCTGGGGAAACTTGCTATGGAGGCCGAGTCCAGAGACTGACTCATAATGACAGACCTCCAGGCAGGGGTGATTTTCTTTGGCCCATGGCTGCATCCTGTGGCCAGTCGTCCCTCCGCGCGTGCTGTTTGTGGAAGAGGGTGTGTGAGCCTTTTGTCTTGTTTCGGTATCCCTTCCCTGACCCTGCTGCCTCAAAGACAGGCGTGACCTCCGCGGGTCATTTAAACCGACTGGACTGGATTATATTTGGAGCGCTGTTTACAGTTGTAGTGGTGCTAGTCTTTGAGGTGGTTCAGATGACTTCCACATTCAGAAGAAATGAAATATCACAATGAAGTTTAATTAAAAAAAGATATATTGCAGTACACCTACATTTACACTCAAATGAAAACGCAAACATATGAATGAAAACATATGAAAAGACACACACACTCCTCTGTGTCAGATGACGTATGTAGTGTCCATGGAGATATACACTTTGGTTTAACATCATGTGGCCATTTCTCCCCATGAGTAAACATTCATCTCTGTCTCTGTCCTTGTCGGTCACACCCCTCCGACCGCACGGAATAAGGGATAATCACGGGTTCACACTCTCTCCCTCCTATTGAAAATGTAAATCTTGTTTTGCTCTTTCGACACACACACACACCTCCCAGGAAAACACAACACTCTGTTTGAAATAACATGGTTGTCGGGATTTCCGATTACAGTCCTGTACCTTGGCGTGGAAACCACCGGTTGCTGAGGTAGAGATTTGTGACGCGTGGGCTGAGCGTCGGCCGCCACCAGGCCCCACCCACGGACTCGCTAAGGGAAGGGCCGCATCCAGCCGCAAGCCAATCAGAGGCAGCCACTTCAGTTCCTTGTCCAATAAACTCACTCTGTTTAAAGGTTGAGGATTAGGAGAGGTGCTGGTTAGGCAGCAAAGGCACAGAATTATAAATAACATCTGATTTTTTAACCACCCCACGTTTTAATATGCCCCTCATTTCTCTCAGTATAGATCTTAGGCTTTAATGCCTCCTTTGTCAATTATGTTTTGTTTTGTCCTGGTTGTACCTTTCCTCCACACTAGCTGGGGAAATCATCCCACATATAGGACCTTCGTCTTTCTTTTTGAGATTAACAGTAGCAGAGCAGGAGGGAGAGGAGTCTCAGATCACCCCGCAAAAGATGCTGAGAGCACTCGCTTCTCACGGCCGCCAGACCAAATGTGTGATAATTTTAGACCCAGGCCTCTCACATGGTCTGGAGCGAGGACTGCGTTTGGAAATAAACTTGGAATTCAGCTTAATTGCAGTTTACAGATTTAGGAGGGGCATAGTTTTCTCCTTTATTTTCATGCATAAAGAGGGTGTATACGGAGGCCAGAGACATGAGGTTTCGAAGCCACAAGAAGAAGTTTCGTAAAACGTCAGAGGCAAACAGAAAGAGTGAGAGTGAGGAAAAAAAGAGAGAGTGGGAGAGACAGTGAGGGTTAGACACTTACAACAAAAGCAAGGCAGTGTGGATGAGAGACAATATAAGATGAGAGGAGAGACAGTGAGGGTTAGACACTTACAACAAAAGCAAGGCAGTGTGGATGAGAGACAATATAAGATGAGAGAAGAGATAGTGAGGGTTAGACACTTACAACAAAAGCAAGGCAGTGTGGATGAGAGACAATATAAGATGAGAGGAGAGACAGTGGAAAGAAAAAGGGGCAGGATATTTTTTTCTTACCAAAATAATAAAGTTTCCTAATATCTGACTTCACAGCTACAGCTACGGTCATCCTTTTAAAAAAAAAAAAACGTATTTGCTTTAGTGTCGAGAACCGAAAGAGAAAAATGTGGTGGCTGTTTAGAGCTTGGTTATTCATTGCTCTTCATTACTCAATTTTTCAAGTATTTATTTTCTAATGAAGACGACCAGGCGGAGAAGCTTAACCAGTCAGAAAGCGACATGTCCAAGGTTTTTCCATTGCTCAGATGGGAAATGAATTTCAAATATTTTGGCTACCGGTTCTCGGACTGGGTCTACTTTCTTTCCCAGTTTCCCCCTTCGCGCTGGTAAAGATGCTGATAGAGTCTCCTCTACCTCCCCTTCAAAGGCCTGGCTTCACCAGACCTGATGAAGTTACAGCCGTCTTTAATTTATCTTTTTCAATTCTGTTATTTTGTTATATATGGTTGTGTTCAGCTATAACCGGGTTTGATTATTATACCGGCACAGTTTGATTTATGGCATTTGAAAATGGCACCCAGGGATATGCATATGAGGAAAAGATGAATTGCAGATGGACTCCTGTGTATGTAATTTTGTAGGGAGTGCCATGAGCAGTGCATTCTGGGATATCTCGTTGGAGGTTCTTGAGGGGTCAAGGCATTGTCTGTCTCCAGTTAGTCCCACTGTTTGTCAGAAGCCCAAAGTACTCTCTTGCTGTGGCAGGCATATCTGTTTGCCCAGTAGACCGCTTGGGCTTCAGTCATCCTACTACTTGACTTCTAATAGAGATCACTGTTACGGTCATGACGGGATTCCCAACAAAGCACACTCGGTGGTATTCAAGCCTGTCAATGTTCAGTAAAGTGAGAACAGTTTCATATACAATGGACACATACAATACATATACCTGCTATGTCTCTCTCTCTCTCTCTCTCTCTCTCTCTCTCTCTCTCTCTCTCTCTCTGCCTGTCTCTTATACATACATGGTTATGGCCTTCTCTCAGGGGGTTGTTGTCCAGGGGTGATTTTTATAGTTTGTTCAAGATGAAAAATGCCCTCTAATATGCTGTGCCCGGCTGGGGACCACGGAGGACCAGCAATACATTAGGTCCAGTTGAAGGGTGTCTCCGCGTTTTCAAAGGAAGCGCTCTCTTCAAAGCCAGGCCCAGATCAAACTCAAGAAAACATTGGGTGAGTGAGATGAGAGGATGAAGGGATGAATACCCTGAAGACAAGTGAAGGGGGCGAAGCCTGATTGAGACATATTCTGAAGAAGAAAGGGGTTGTCCCTTTGGGGAGAGCTGTAGATCTTTGGTGACGCTAGTACAAACCAGGCCTCTGCTTTAAGTCTGATCCTACTTCAGAAAAACAAAACATCAAAACCCTGACCGGGCATGACATTACCAGCTTTAGTTTATAAACATTGTTCTGAATTCATCATTATTATCATGATGACAGTAGTGTAGTACAGAGCAGTACTGTACATGATTAGCTTAGCATTAGCCTTACTCAATGTGTGTCAGAATAGGTAGAAGGTGAAGGGTGTTGGTGTATACTGGATATCAAAGAGGATAATCACTGTCTACTAGCCTCTCATATTGTTCTCATCAAAAGTGTTAGAAAGGGCATTGTGTTAATGATTTTGAATTGGTAGCATCCATGACAGCTTATTTCATATACATTATACCATATGCGGTATGCTGTGTCTTGTCTTAAGAATGTCTTTGTGCGGTGTCTTGTCTTAAGAATTTCAGTGCCCAGTCTGACTCTGTATTGTTCTGTGCATCTGACAAATAAAATACTTGAATACTTGAATATGTCAGTATTGTGAAAAGTGTACTATAAATTGTGTTAATAAATAGAGAAAATAATCTATGAGCAATCTTAATATACCTATCAAATAGCCCTCTCAACTCTCAACTACTTTCAGATAACTACTAACTAACATGAACCACAGCCCTTGTGTATGTTTACACCATAAAGTCATTTCATTTTTGAAACCTACCAGAAAAAAATGTGCATAGGTGTCCAGCCTCTTTGTTCTAAGAGGCCTATTTCAAGAAGACAGCACACACGGCAACTTAATTTACCTCACCCAGCAACAAGAGGCTTTTCACCTGTCCTTCCCACTGTCAAACAGAGCTTGTTCCTACAAGGTCTGAAGTGACTGACAGGTGGAAGAGCTCAGAAGAGGGTGGTGGGTGGGCTGGAGGAGGAGGAGGAGGAGGAGGAGGAGGATGAGGAGGAGGAGGAGGCCCAAGATGTGAGCCTCCCACTGGGGCGGCAGCTCGGCACATCAACCCCTCGCTGACAGACAAACCATGTTATCAGTGTACGGTGGAACTGCCCCCGGCCAATGGTGTACGCTGAGAAGGACCCTTTACTCGGGGGGAGGGGGTGCTCAGCTCCATGCTGGTTAGTAGCAATCCACCAGTGCTGTGTGTGTACGCGTGTGTGTTTGTGTGTGTGTGTGTGTGTGTGTGTGTGTGTGTGTGTGTGTGTGTGTGTGTGTGTGTGTGTGTGTGTGTGTGTGTACGCGTGTGTGTGTACGTGTGTGTTTGCTCTCCCCCTGAGCTAGCACAAATTGAGAATGCCAAAGACAATTTGAGGTAATTTAATTTGTTGCCAGGTGGCACTGAAAGGAATTCCAGGTTGACAGTTATATGCAGGATATGTATCTCTTTCTTTTATTTCTACAAGAACAGTGCTCCTCTGTGTCATTAAGGTTTCCTCCAAGGCAAATATCCTTGAGATCAGCCAGCGTGTGCCACATTGAAAAGAAGGGCTTTAGTGGGATTCACACTGCGGAAATACACTCCAGAAGAGTAGACATGAAAGCTATTTTGCCCCAACTTCTCGTAATCTGTTTTAGGGATAACCGCATGGAAGTGCGTCAGATTTCTCATGTGCCACAGTAGTTATGCCTTGTTGTGCTGTGACGAAGAGCGATAGTGCTTTTGACATCGCATCGAATAAGACTTAAACAAGCTGTTGGATTTGTTCCCGCTGAAGAAGTTGTCACAGCGAGTACGTGTTATCAGATTCTAGTGGATAGCTCTAGTGTTTCCAAAGGAAGAGTGCCAGTTTAGGACTGATTGCAGGCAGGCCTGAAGGGGTCATATTTCTTGGCCCAGACATCAACCACGCCGACCGAGCATTAATCACAGGTTTAAGGGATCAAGTATGGGTATAATGGGATTTAAGGTGCAGAGATGAAGTCAAGTTTTTTTTTTAGCTCATCTAAAGTGGGAGGAGCGCAATAGCCGTGGATTCTGAAGAAAGGTTTGAACACAAAAAAGACACTGGCTTCAACTGGTTGCATGTACTAAAGCTGTCAGAAGTCGCTGCCTAACTTTTATTGTTGCCTCGTGTCGAAAATCGTGAAGCTATGGCAATTGTGACCAACTTGAAAGTCCTAGATGAATTTGGACGGATATTTAGTAGACTACAAGTCTGATAGCCCTCAGAGCAGTTGAAGCGTTGGAAGAGTTGACGAGGTCTTAGAGATACATTAATACATTAATCAAATATGAATACAATGTTTTTGTTGGATGAATGTAGATCAGCAACTGATTCCAAGGGCTTCACAGCTGTGGTATACCATGCTCACAACAGTGCTGATTCTCCAGCTGTGGTATATCATGCTCACAACAGTGCTGATTCGTTATGTTTTTTTTTTTCATCTTTGGAAATGTGCAAAGTTCAGCAACTTCAGTGACTGTCATCTAGAGGAGAGGCCATATACACATAATTTAACTGGAATTAACGAGGAATTCACACTTGGTGCGGCTTTAGGCTCCTCCATATTCTGACTTACCCAAGGCTTTCCTGCAAAGATCGGGGCAGATGTATGCTCTTAGGCAGCGGCGTAATGAAGTTTAAAAGGAACGGCTCCCGTTTTTGCCCCTCGCTTTTTTTCTTCTCACATTTCTCACTGACATCTAATAATGAAAACGGGTCCAGATGAAAGCGATTAGCCATATGAGATGTGGCAAGTGCTCATTTCAGCTATTTCCCTTTCATTTTTTTGCCTTCTGTTTTCTTTTCCAACAAATCTAACTTCTGAAGCTTGGTAATATCTAAGCACGTGTTCAAACAGCTGCCCCTATTCCTCCTGCCAGGGGTCAAATGGAACCTTAGCTATTGCAGAGGTAGAGCCACATTAGGCTCCCTAAATTCAAATTCAGACACTTTAGGATCGACTCATGAGATCAAGTTGTATTCAGAGTTGAGGTGTCTTCAGCAACAACACTGCCTACTTCAACTAAAAGAGGCTCAGTCACATGAATAAAGGTAAAATTATATAATGACATGGTTGTATGATTATGTGTTCTTAAAGTCATGAATTAGTGGACAACTTTAAAGTTAGTCAGAAGGACTGTCATTGGGTGTCCTTACATTTTAG
>NC_045154.1:31741750-31746750 GCF_900700415.2 Clupea harengus
GGATCCACTGCAGGACCTCTTGTGGTCATGACAGAGACTGAATAAATTAATAACAATGTACATTTGTTCTGAGAACATATGGTGTATTCAGCGCAAGTGCTGTGGTTAGGAATACTATTCTAAAGACATATGTCCTTTCGAGAAGACATAGCTAGAGCTGACCTTCACACAAGTGTAAACCGTTTTCTTTCAGCCGAAGCACTATGACATCACCTTATGGGTCTCCCCCTTTCCGGTGTGTGTTTCTGAACACCTTTAGTTGAATTCTGTACTAAGAAAACTACCACATGAAAGCCCAGGCGACACCCATGGTGGCGGCTATTACAAAGAAATGCCTGCCACCCTGTGAAAAGTTTAGCCCACTGGCTGACGACCATTCATTGTGTATCTCCTGCTGTGGTCTTGACCATGCCCAGGCCGCTGTGATGAAGCCCAACACACTAGGTGTCTGTGTAGTCGTCTGCATGGCTCCCATGTGTCAACAGGGATAGAGGCTGGAGATGGGGAACTGCTAGTTAGCGATCTGGCCCTCCGTCTCACAAAAAAGCATAGCACAAGCCCAGGCCATAGTGTATAGGGAGGCGATAGTGGTTCAGGAGGTAGAGGAGTACTTCAGGAGGTAGGGGAGTACTTCAGAAATCAAAAGGTTGCTCCTGTGTCGAAGTGCAATACCACTATCACAGGGTGGATAAATTGTCGCTTAGCTGCAGTTCTAGACTCCAATAAAGGGGTCTCTCTCATGTCTCACTTAACTCCCCCCATCTTATTAGGGACGGCTCAAAGCGAAATGAACATGAGCCCATGTCTTCTTACCGAGCCTGCGACTTTGATAAAAAATACTGTGACCCAGGGTGTTGAGGACCATATCTTCGGGCTATGTGCTGCAGTTACCTGCACTCCGCCACGGTTCAATGGCGTCCTGGTTACCTTAGTGACAGAACAGCAAACCCCTCGTGTTGTGTTGTCCTTCCAGTAGACAGACTTTGGGGATTTTACAGCTGATTTTCATAATTCTAACGAAGGGTGGTGGAAGGAGATCCAATTTTTGATCTGAGAGACCTGTACAAATGTAAAAAAAGCTTCCGTTCTCTTCCGGGTTTGGTCGACAGTTGCCTTGCTTCATGACTGGGGGGCCATTTGTGAGGGGAGTGCAGTGAACAGTCTGTAGAATTGAGTCTCTGGCTTATTGCTCTCTCAAGGGCACTTGTAGGCTGAGACCGCCCAGATCTATCACAGTTCCACCTTGGGGTTTTTTTTGGCTTTTAGTTTTTGATGCCTTAACCAGTGTGCCTTTTGAGCCCCCTGGAAGACATTAATTTAAAGATGCGGTCGTTAAAGACAGCTTTGTTACTTGCTTGACCTTGGTGAAACGTATCGGCTGTTTAACTGCGTTACCAGTAAATGCCACTTGTATTGTCACGGAACGAACAGACTCCGAGATAGGAATACTTGGAAACAGAGTTTATTGCAGACAGAGACAGCACGAACACACAGGACAGACAACAGGTTGCAGACACGGAGATGCTGAGGGGTTAATCCTCGATGAACAGTCACAACCCACGGAGGCAAACAAAACACGAGTCACACTCGGCAAGGTACTAACTACACAAGAACTAATACTATAAGCAAAACTGAAACTAAAGCGATAAACGTAACTGGTACAAACTATGACGGGAGCGACTGTAATCCATAAGAAAGTCAGGTCGCGGGAAATCCAAGGTTTGTTTATCCGTTGAAGTGCGATACCAGACACCTGAGTGAAGGGAGTGTGAGGTATATGTAAGGGCTGTGACAGGTGTGGGTGATTATGAACCTGGTGAATGTAAACGCGGTGCAGGTGAGTGAGGCTACAGGTGTACGTGATCAGTATTCCTGTGAGTGAAGCGAGAGAGTGGAACAGGTGTATGTGCTTGTGTGATTGGGGACCTGAATGCAGCTGATGGGAGTGCAGCTGGGAGAGTTAGTGAGCTGAAGGGGGCGTGGCCGGAGCGGAGCTCCGCAGGAACCTGACATGTGTGTTTTAGGGGATTCCATTTTGCATTCCAATCTATTTTATCAGCCAAAAATGATTACCTCTTCTCGAGTTGTTGCTATTGTTGTTCCTCTTGTCTCTTAGGAGAAAGAGCGATGGCTTCAGACTCTGTGCACAGCAAGGGTTCTGCGACATTACAC
This sequence comes from Clupea harengus, assembly GCF_900700415.2. Taxonomy (NCBI): domain Eukaryota; kingdom Metazoa; phylum Chordata; class Actinopteri; order Clupeiformes; family Clupeidae; genus Clupea; species Clupea harengus. Next base: position 31,743,923 of record NC_045154.1, read on the forward strand.
GTATTGTACCCTCTCTATTCGCAAGACTGAACAGCACGTTTGTATGTTTGGAGCACAGGCCCTGGGCTGAGCTCTGGCAAAGGAGAGACACTGGATTGTTGAAGCGATGTGTCTGGCATTGGGGCAGCAGAGACATCTCTTCCAACTGGGTTTGTGTGCACTCTACTCAGAGTTGGCAGCATCATGGCCCATATGGAAATGGGGGCAGCTAACTGAGGAATACCTTTGCCCGTTTCTATAATTACGACATAACGAGTGAGCCTGTCAAATCCACGGTAGTGTCCACTGAGGGGCAGTGGTATACATATCCCATAAGGTGACGTTGAAGTGCTTCAACTGAAAGAGAACGGTGGGTTACGTATGGAACCCCGGTTCTCTGCAGGAGAATATGGGATGTCGTCTTCCTTTGCCTCACTGTCCTCTTGAATTTGCTTCACGTCGGTGAGAGAATGAGAGTTGACATCTTGAGTTCTCCTTCAGACGTAACCCAACTTTTCTTGTGGGTGCCTCAGACTATTAAAACGGGCATTTTTGTTTTTGTTCCTTGTGGGTGACTTGTTTTTGTCCCAAGAACATTTTTACCCTCAGAGACACACATCAAGCTGCCTTAGGCTTATTTACCTCTACTCTTCCAGAGGGATCTAATTAGTCTTATTAATGAGTTTGCATTGATTTCATGCTAAGAGCAAGTTGAAGAACAAAGTGCACTGTAGCCAGATATCATTGCCAGTTCAGTTGTAAGAGTTCATTACAATAAAAAGAAAAAGTGGAAAACATACTTGGAATATGAAAAAGTGAGCATACTGCTAAGTTCCTTTTTAGTTAAGGAACAACTTTCACAGGAACAACTGTCTCCATAAAAAGTTCCACAGAGCACAAGCCAACCATCATTCCAAGGACAATGCAAGGACAGAATAGTTACAGCTTATGAATACTCCTACGGACACAGCTATGTTTAAGTCTGCGCACCATGCAGCATGCACATTTCGTCAACAAGATGGTCCGCACAGCACCAAAATGTTATGTTCGTGTGAGTGTGTGTGTGTGTGTGTGTGTGTGTCACGTCCCTGTCTAGGGCTTTAGGACATGACAAATATTTTAAAACACGGGCAGACAACGGAATAAAAATAACCGTGAATTTATTGGACAAAGAATAAAATAATCAAACTAAGGCTCAAAAATAACGTAACAAGCAAAACACAAGGCTTCGCGAACAGGCCTCAACAGCCTGGCACTCTCTCCCGGTCTCTCACTCCGGTGAGTAGCACACATGATGTTAGTGGCGCGGGCAAGGCCCGAGGCTGGGCCTAGCGGCAACGAGTGGTGGCAGACAACAGAAATGCGCGATCCCCAAAGCAAGCCCCGTATGATGGAATCCCGGACGCTTTTAAAGGGCCGGGACTTCTATAGGCCCAATGGGATTAGAGCCCCAATCAACTACGCACCAACCCACCTGCAAGACACACAAGACAAAACAGAAGCACCGGCAAAAATACATAGGCAGACCCACAGGGTCGTAACACCCCCACCACCAAAATTCAACATATAATGTTGATTAAACAACAAAGGACGGGACCAGAAGGACAGTATCATAAGCACATCACAGGACCATAAGGACAGAATCATAAGCACATCACAGGACCATAAGGACAGTATCATAAGCACATCACAGGACCATAAGAACAATATCACAAGCACATCACAGGACCATAAGGACAGTATCATAAGCACATCACAGGACCATAAGAACAATATCACAAGCACATCACAGGACCATAAGGACAGTATCATAAGCACATCACAGGACCATAATGACAACATAATAAGGACAGCACCATAAGGACAATTTCATAAGGACAGCACCATAAGGACAATATCATAAGGACAGCATATCATCTAAACGGTTCAGACAAAACAGTCATTCCGTCCCGATGTTTGTTCTTTCTTCAGATAACCGTTATTTCGTTCGGCTTTCTGCTTTTACCTCGGACTGAGTGTGTTGCCCGAAAACCACAGAACATCTTCCGAAATTTTCTTTTACCAGGAAGGAGATGCGGCAACAAGATGACGAACTCATGGCAAACACAACACTCACGCGAATCACGCCTCGGCAGAGACTTATCAGACGGGGAATTCCTCAAACTCTGCTGTGCGGTGGGAGGCTTGCGACAGTATCTGGAACGCAACTTTTAAACTCTTCCTCCCTCTCAGGGACAAGAGGCACCGCTGCTTCAGCTTTGGTCATCTCAGCTTCGTCATATGAGGGCAATGATGTAGCAACGTTGTACGAAGGAGGTTTGGGATAGCATCCATCCTCTTTATAGGTGAAATTAGCTGCATTGTCCGCTACAATGCTGTTGTATGGTGGGGGGCGTCAGGTACTTCTTGAGGCACTTCACCTGCCTCCTCTTCATTTGCGAGCTGCTGGTAGCCACTCAGTTGCTCGGTAATCCTGCTGAATCGCCGTTTGACGATTCACTGAGGGCTGTCAAAACGGTCAAATTGGATCCACAGATAATCCACAATCTGACGTCTTTCCTGCTCTCCTACCCCACCCCAAAAAATGAATGCTCAGAAAAGCAGTCAAAACCAGAGGGAAACATTTAGAAATCACGAAACTTCATGCATTTGCCACTTAATGCTATGAAGCAAAATTGTCATTTGTATAACCGACAACCGGCAGCGAACAGCGCAGCCACAAAGATGCGCACCAGGGAACAAAATAAAAATAAATAAATCTTTACCACTTTGTCTGCCAATTTACGCGTGCTCACAAAAAAACAAACTCGGAAGTAACACAACGCAAGTAACCAACCCAGACTGAGCGA
>NC_045154.1:31751750-31759250 GCF_900700415.2 Clupea harengus
GCAGCGGAGCAGCTACCATACCAGGCAGTTATGCAGCCTGAGAGGATGCTCTCGATGGTGCATCTATAGAAGTTTATTAGAGTTTTAGCAGACATGCCAAACTTCTTGAGTCTCCTCAAGAAGTATAGCCGCTTTTGGGCAGTTTTGACAAGGTCATCCTTGATGTACACACCGAGGAATTTGAAGTTGGAGACTCTCTCCACTGCAGCTCCCTCGATGTGTATGGGGTCGTGACCCCACCTCTGCAGCTTCCTGAAATCCACGATCATCTCCTTGGTTTTGCAGATGTTGAGAGACAGGTTGTTGTCTTGGCACCATGCTACCAATCCCCTTACCTCATCTCTATAGGCGGTCTCATCGTTGTTAGAGATGAGACCCAGGATGGTAGTGTCGTCTGCAAACTTCAGGATGATGTTAGAACTGTGTGTTGCCACACAGTCCTGCGTGTACAGGGAGTACAGGAGGGGACTGAGTATGCAGCCCTGGGGGGCCCCGGTACTCAGGGTCAGTGAGGAGGAGGTGTGATTGCCCATTCTCACCACCTGGGGTCTGCTCGTCAGGAAGTCCAGGATCCAGTTGCACAGGGGTGTTTTAAGACCCAGGCTCCTGAGCTTCGGGACGAGCTTGGCAGGCACAATAGTGTTGAATGCTGAGCTGTAATCCACGAACAGCATCCTCACATATGTGTTGCCCTTTTCCAGGTGGGAGAGGGTGGTGTGCGCTTGTTAGGGCAATGGCATCATCTGTTGATCAGAGGGTGTGTGAATATCAGCGTGGTGTTTGAATATCAGCGTGGCGTGTGTATCAGAGCAGTGTGTCTGTGTATAAGAGCGACGCGTGTGTACGTTTACCAGGCAGATGCATCAGCCGCTCCTCTCCTGTGCACTCGTGGTATGACAGACTGTAATGTGACCTGACGTGGGTGCACACGTTTAGAACGCTCACCTGCCAGCCTGTGTTTCTGTGCATGCCTGCGTTTGTGTGTGAGAGGGAGCAGCATTGAGCCAGGGCAAAGTGCCCCTCACTGAACCTGTTGAACTCCAATCAGTACTGGCTCTGGTTTGCTTTTTGTTAGGAAACCAAATGCTGGAAATCTCAGCAGCACGGCAGTGACCCGGCCAGTAGACACAGAGAACACAGCTTTATGACCTAACCCAAGTACAGAACACAGCTTTAAGATCTACCCCCAGTACAGAACACACAGAGAACACAGCTTTATGACCTAACCCCAGTACAGAACACAGAGAACACAGCTTTATGATCTACCCCCAGTACAGAACACACAGAGAACACAGCTTTATGATCTATCCCCAGTACAGAAGACACAGAGAACACAGCTTTATGATCTACCCCCAGTACAGAACACACAGAGAACACAGCTTTATGACCTACCTCCAGTACAGAACACAGCTTTATGATCTAACCCCAGTACAGAAGACAGAGAACACAGCTTTATGATCTACCCCCAGTACAGAAGACACAGAGAACACAGCTTTATGATCTAACCCCAGTACAGAACACAGAGAACACAGCTTTATGATCTACCTCCAGTACAGAACACACAGAGAACACAGCTTTAAGACCTACCTCCAGTACAGAACACACAGAGAACACAGCTTTATGACCTACCCCAGTACAGAACACAGAGAACACAGCTTTATGATCTACCCCAGTACAGAACACAGCTTTAAGACCTACCTCCAGTACAGAAGACAGAGAGAACACAGCTTTAAGACCTACCTCCAGTACAGAAGACACAGAGAACACAGCTTTATGATCTACCCCCAGTACAGAACACAGCTTTATGATCTACCCCCAGTACAGAAGACACAGAGAACACAGCTTTATGATCTAACCCCAGTACAGAACACTGGAGCTCTCATAGAATGTCCTGGAAAATGTGCATCGCCGTGACTACGAAACTCTCAGTGAGAGCCTATGACTCAGTGCTGCGTCAGGCTGTTGATGCTAGGGTATGTTTTATGTTGGGGTTTTGATCCGGAGTGGTGTGTGCTGTGACCCTGTCTGCCTGAGATGCGAGAAATCTACAATCTGGAGCTGGGCTTATCGCAGGCCTCAAAAGTTCAGGGTTTCTCAAATGTAAACAGGACTTTTTTGGAATGTTGCACATTCCACACACTAGATTGCTCAAACTGTCATCTTTAAACTATCAGGTCTGCATTTTAAAAAAAAAAAAATAAACACTTCATTTCATGCTTGTTCATGTAGGAATCCACGGAGCTTGCGTGGCCGCAGATGATGAGTCAGGGTGCGGGGAGGATGCCAGCAATGGCCCTCCGAGCCTCAGAGGCTGGTCCCTGACTCACTGCAGCTTCTTGCCTCCTGCTCGTCCGTATGTAGGTCATGCTTGTTCTCTCTCTTGCCCTATCACTGTCCCACTGCTCAGCACTGAGTTGGGAGAGTCCCCCACAACACCTTCACTGTCCTCGGTCCGTTGGTCAGTTGTAGCAGACTGTTTACTTGCTTGTCTGTCCTGGCTCTGGAATAAGAGAAGAAAGTAAAGCTTGCTATCTCGTTGCCTATCTGTCCCCCCCCCCGGCGGGTCTGCATTGGGATGGGAGGATGTGGATCTATCATGGAGCAATTGGTCATTTCTCTGTTTTGGTTTACTTACCAATACAGTTCTGACTTGTACACTTCCCTGTTAGTCCAGTTCATATTCTAGTGTGGCTCCGCTTCCCTGGGTTCCCAACTCCCAACCCAGATCGTCACCGGTCCAGTTCTGGCTCAGTTCTGGCTCAGTTCTGGCTCAGTTCCCAGCCAGTTAACAGTTCTAGTTCCCTACACAAACAGTTCCGCACTTGCCCAGCTCTCCACCAGTCCTGTTCCAGGTCCACCCACATCCCTACAGGTCCAGTTCCCCAGTTTGCCCAGCCCACTACCTCCTCTCCATGTATGTGCTGCTCCACCATGCAACTCCTTCTTGCCCTACCGCAGGGAGTCATAGGAGTCAAAGATGAGATTCAGCACGCAGGGTGGGGAGGTCTGCATACTCTAGGAGTCGAGGCTCTCACTGTCCCAGTGGTCAAAGGTGCAGCCTTATACTTCAATGGAATAGGGTTATTTTGGCCTTGATATTAACCGTATCCTTCGGCTCCCAGCCCTCTTAAAGAGAAGGTCACAACCTCCCGAGGAAGTCCCAGCAGACGAGAGACTTAACAAGCATAGCTGTTGCCCCCTCCGAGGAGCGGCAGTCCAGGCCGTAAAGCAGTTTAAATGCACTCTAACAGCAGCTGGAAAGCCTGGTTATGCAATGGCACAAGCCAAGACTATCTGATTGTTTTTTCTGCTTGCCTTTTGATTAGTTGCAAACCGAGGACATTTTTTTTGCATTTGGGAATATTTTGTGGACTTCGCTGGAGTGCAAACCCTTGCCACATTTCAGTGTGTAAGCCTTGGATGCTTTCAGAGGGAAAGGAATTGATTGTTCACTGGGGTTTTGATGCAGATACTCCCCAACTGCTTGGATTTGTTTTGTCCAAAACAATTTTGAACCACGGCATGTACTTGCCTTCATAAAGTCGACCATGAACAGCTCAACACTGTGAGCTGAGCAACTTCTTCCTTTCTTTCTTTCTGCATTTTTTTGCAGCCTTTGGCTGTTGTTTAGGGTAAACAGAGAGACCTGGATGGGATTAGAGCTTCGGAGGAGCAGGGAGTGGAGAGGGCAGAGAATTCCACAAACCCCCACCCATCTCTGACCCACTGCACACCTTAATCAGACCGAGACAAGTGGGTGTCCCCCTCGTACACCAGGGCAGACAGAGAGAGGTAGAGAGAGAGAGAGGGAGTATGAGAGAGACAAACTACATACATGGGGAACAGAGGGGAGGTGTGGAGAGGACAGAGGTAGTACAGAGAGAAAGATTAAATGAAAGATTGAACGCAGAGACGCTTTGAGAGGAGAGAGGTAGCGAGAGAGAGAGAGAGAGAGAGAGAGCGAGCGCTTGGGGAAAGCAGCTGTGAAGAGAGGGCTGGGGGGAAGGGAGGAGAGGAGAAGAGAGGATGAAAGAGGGAACAAACAGTGTGCAAGAGCAGGTGAGAGATCAGAGGGGGGGAAAAGTTAAGAGGCATTACCGAAGCAGCAGTGAAGGGGGTGGTGGTGTGTGTGTGTGAGTGAGTGTGAAGGGGAGGGTGTGTGTGTGTGTGTGTGTGAAGGGGGAGTGCGTCCGAGGTCTGCTCCCTCCCCAGGCTCTTTTTCTTCGAGTCTCTCTCACTCATCACGCAGGGCAGGGCTCCCTCCCTCTCTCTCCATCCCTCCCTCCTTCCTTCCCTCACTCACTAGCGCGCGCGCACACACACACACACACACACACACACACACACACACACACACACCCCTTTTCCTCCCTCCTTCTTCGTCTGACTGTAACAAGAGCCACGCGATGAGTACGGGATGAGAGAAGGCAGCATGAATGAGAGGTAGAGAGCGAGGCAAAGGGAAAGGAAGAATAGTGATCACTCTCTCTTTTTTTCCCTTGGATCTTGGAGAAAGTTTGCATCGTGCAAGGTAAGAGGAGACTTTTGACAGTGTGTGCTAAAAGAGTAACAGGGAGCTCAACGTATGTGTGCATGTGTGTACCATGTGTGTGTGTGTGTGTGTGTGTGTGTGTTTTCCACTCAAAAGACAGTAAAAGCAACTGACTGCTTAGTGTTTTGGAAGAGAGGCTGAACTGAACCATTCGAGTGTGTGAGTGTGAGAACAGCCAGTGTGCCTTTCCCAGTGTTGGGTACATTTGAGCACATAGTCCCTATGTTTACCTCAGTGCACAGCATGTGTGCTTGTTTGAGGGGGGGTGGGGTGGGGGGGGGGGTGCATATGGAATGCTCTTTTGGCTTCTCGGGCTCTTAAGCCTACAGTTGTTGACTGGAGACGCGCATCATGTGACAGGTTTACCTCTGTGAGAGTGTAATTACTGTGGGCGCGCGTGTGTGTGTGTGTGCGTGTGCGTGTGCGTGTGTGTGTGTGTGTGTGTGTGTGTGTCTGTGGGCGTGCTCCCCAAGAGCTGCCAGAGAGCAGAGGTGTTAACACAGAGGTGCATGCATGAGGGGCAGCTTTATGATTGTACATTATCTGTATGCACACGTGTGTGTGTGTGTGTATGTGTGTGTGTGTCTGTGTGTGTGTGTCTGTGTGTGTGTGTGTGTGTGTGTGTCTGTGTCTGTGTGTGTGTGTGTGTGTGTGTGTGTGTGTGTGTGTGTGTATGGTTAGATAAAAGAGAGGTTAGGAGGTTCACCTATTTCAGTTTGTACCAGTAGACCACAAGTGTCAGAACACTGGTAGAGATGGGGACCGTGGACGCTGAGGTTTCAGGCTGTTTGAGTTGTTGTCATCTGGAGGGTGGAGGATTATTTGCATTAAATGCCTTAGGGTGATTAGAACGCATCAGAGGAGGACAATCTAGATTTTTGACAATGATGAAATATGTCAGCTTTCTCTGTATTACCCTCACTTTCTCTCTTTCACAAAGAGAGAAGACGTGTGTGTGTGTGTGTGGAAGAAAGAAAGGAATTGAAAAAGCAATGATGAAGATATGACTCTTCTTTGTGAAGTCATTTCGAATGGTTAACGCACTCTGGAGTCTCTGTGGATTTTTAGGTCACACATTTTTATATTACAGTATTGTGTGTGTGTGTGTGTGTGTGTGTGTTTGTAAAGGCGCACATGTATGTATGTGTGTGTGTTAGGGATGGGCATAATTCATCGACGATCGATTAATTGATCATTAAGAATTTCCTTGATGAAATTATTTTTTCATCGATTAAAACATGTTCTCCTGCGTAGTGTGGGTGTAATTTATTTATTTTAGGGTTGTCAAAGTTAACGCGTTATTCTATGAGATTATTGTGGCGGAGATTAATGCAATCAAATATTTGAACGCAGTTAACGCAACTTTGTTTACTTCCGGTGCGCGTTGACCCATGGCACGAAACCGCCCCTTGTCTGCAGTCAGTTAGATAGAAGAGACCGAGACGGTAGTTGAAGATGGAGAGAGCTGAGGGATTGTTGGGCGGAAAGTTTCTGTTTAAGAGGCAAAATGACAGAACAATCGACAAAACTAAAGTTGTATGTAGCATTTGTCAAGCTGAATGTAGCTATCACAGAAGCAGCTCGTGTTTAAGTTATCACCTTAATGCAAAGCACCCGACAGAAAGCAGTCCCAGGTTAGATGGTCGCCAACCCACACTCCACGACTTCTCTAGGAAATTAACTAGACCAGTCCGTGAAAAGGTTACCAACGCTGTAGCAGTTTAGGTTGCCGGTGACTGTCGGCCCATCAACATAGTTGAAGACGGTGGGCTGACTGAGGTGATTCGAATTGCTTTAGGGGACAATTCTTACGATTTACCGTCGAGGGGCACCATTGTGTCTCGCATACATTCCTTGGCTGATGGCGAGAGAGCACGAAAAAAAAATACAATTAAACAACAGTGTCTAAAATACACGCTGTCTGAAGTGATTACTCGTTAATTTATAAGATTTAGTCTTTAGAAGAAAACAAACTTTTAATCACGATGAATCTAGATGAATGAATTTCAAAATGTGAGATTAATTAGTTAGAGAGAAAAAAAAACGAAGGTCAATTGTGTTTATGAGCACCGGCTTCTAGCTGTCGGCTCCGCTGCTTAAGAGTACAGCAGCGCATATTTTCAAGTGTAACCATTGAACGGATCCCGTTTAACTGCCACAAGAGTTGTCCATCTTGTAAGTTTAACTGCCACAAGAGTTGTTCATCTGGTAATAAAGATCTCAATGAGGAAACACGCTGTGTTTTTTCTATTTTCACTGCATTTTAATATAGCCTATAAATAGTGCATTTTAATATAAAAATATTAATGATTAATCGAAAATCGATCGTTAATTCTCCCGACGATGGATTAAGACAATTTAATCGAATGCCCATCCCTAGTGTGTGTGTGTGTTTGTGTGTGTTTATAAAGGCGCACATGTACGTGTGTGTGTGTGTGTGTGTGTGTGTGTATGTGCAGCACGCAGACATCAAGAAAAAGACAGAAACTCATTTGGAGGACAGCACAGATTCAGAGTGATCAGTATCTCCTTGCTTAATGAGATTTTTTTTTTCAAAATACGTCTTAGTTATGATTTATTAGTTTCGGCTGGATTGACAGGTTTGCAGGTAAACTGTGGGTCAGTCCAAAGGAGAGCTAGTGGAATGTCAAATATTCAGTGCTGGCCTTCAGTGTCCCCTGCCCCACACCACACCATGCACACACACACACACACACACACACTCACACACACACACACACACACCGCCCCACCCCCTTGAGGCTCTTTCCTCTGGTGCATGCTGGGTCCTGCCACTGGCTCGGCTCGCTGGTTATGTCTCTGGGAAAGAGATTTAAAGAAGGACTCCTGGAAGTGCCACACAGTCAATGCCTCTGTGTATGTGTGTGTGTGTGTGTGTGTGTGTGTGTGTGTGCCTGTGTGTGTGTGTGTGTGTATGTGTGTGTGTG
>NC_045154.1:31766750-31776750 GCF_900700415.2 Clupea harengus
TTCTCTCTTTATCTCTCTCGCCTGCTACAGAGAAACTTAATTCCTCACATCCTTTCTATATCTTTTGTTTATTTCCCTAAACTCCCTATAGCACCACTTTAGTACTCCCTATAGTAACACTTTAGTCTTGTAAGGAAAATAGGATTTCCTATTAAAAAGGTTGAGTGTATAATTAGAGGCAATGCAGGCACACATCTGGCTTTGTGTTCAGCTCCCAGTGTCTGATCAGTTCACACATCTAGCTCTCTTTAGGGCAGGAGGACATTACAGGTCTGGGGTCAGCCTGGAAGGCCACTTGTGTGTGTGTGTGTGTGTGTGTGTGTGTGTGTGTGTGTGTGTGTGTGTGAGTAAGTTAGTAGCAGAGTGCCATTGCATGTCATTGCATGCTGGCTGCATCTGTTTTTAAGAGCTGTGAGTTACTTCTGGTGGAGAGACTAAATATAAATCTTAAGTGTTTTTGGGGGGAAATGGCAAACACACTCAATTCTCTTGCTTGTCACCCAAAAGCAAACAAACCATATCAGACTTGTTTATATGGACCACCTCTATGTATGGGGGTGTTTGTGTGTGTGTGTGTGTGTGTGTGTGTGTGTGTGTGTGTGTGTGTGTGCCTCAGGTAATATTTTTATGGTGAAAGCCCAGTATATCACTAAAACTGAGACACAGACACACAAACACACACACACACACACACACGCACACACACACACACACACACACACTGATCCAGTGTATGTCTTTGCTAGCCTAACAGACATTAATCAAGGTAACATCTCTTTTTAAACGTCTCTTTATGAGTGACACATCTGGGTTGGCAATCCCAGCACTCCCACGCGGGTGTGGATGGTAAACAGAAGACAGTGTGGGACGGAGATGGGGAGCATCTGTTTAGGACTGTATATGTCTGGCCATAAACACAGTTTGTCTGTGCAAACACGTCCCTAGAGGTCGCGTCTGTGGATTGTGTACACTATCTGCACATTAGTCAAACGGTCCACCCCTCCCCAACCCGTGGCCTGATAGCGCGAGCTGCATCACGTCACAATTGGGAATGGTGCTCTATGCTGAGAGGCTGGGCAGGAGTTCTGCCATGGATCAGTGTGCACAGTGTGTGTGTGTGTGTGTGTGTGTGTGTGTGTGTGTGTGTGTGGTGTGTGTGTGTGTGTGACACAGAGACTGAGAGAGAGTGTTTTCTCTCTCTCTCTCTCTCTCTCTCTCTCTCTCTCTCTCTCTGTGTGTGTCAGTGTGTATGTGTGCAGATATACTCTTATTTTTCCCTTTGTGTGTGTGTATGTGAGAGGGTGAATGTCCACTGCATGGAAGAACATGGAAGTCATTTTCAAATCACACTAGTAGGTTGTCAGAGCGCAAGAGCAAGAGCAAGAGCGAGCAGAGGGAGCTTATCCACATGTAGAACAGCTTTGGAGACAAACACCATAACTGTCGCAGATGTCATTCCTCTGTGTCCTAGAAATGCTATTTCTTTTCTTTTTTTGGGGACTTGGACGGCCTCTGCGTATGGATCCCATTGTCACTGTGGTCATCAGATCAATCAGACGAGTTCATGTGCTCTTATTCACTGATGTCACCTCACTGATTTAAGGTTTTGGCGAACAGTGCAGTATTTTTTTTTTAAAGTGTTTGATATAATCGACCTTGCAGTTCATTGCATTTTTTTTTGTTTTGAACTCCAGACACAGTAAATCTTTTTGTTTACATGTCACCAGATGTTAAAATGACAAAGATATCGCAAATAAATCCCAGAATCACAATTAATCTAAGAATCATCGTTGAATCAAATCGTGACCCTAGAATTGTGATTCAGTTGTATCGTGACTCAGGAATTGCGATTGAATTAAATCATAACCCAAGAATTGAGATTGAATCGCACCATGACCTAAGAATTGAGATTGAATCGTATCGTGAGATACAGGGCCATGCCCACCCCAAGTATCTGTGTCTAGTTATTTGCTTTATGTTCCAGTCTGGCTGAAGGCATGGAGTGTAGCCACCTGCAGGGTCGAGACGGTGAGGATCCCAGCACATGTTGGCATGGGAGAGGTATGGAGAGAGGTGAAGCACACTGCATCTGATTTTAAAGAGAGAGACTATAAAACAGACACAATAGGCATTCTGAACCCATTTACGTCACACTCACACATACAATAAAAGATGGAAGGCAGATGGATAGAGAGAGATAAAGACAGAAAGGGAGGGAGAGAGAGAGAGAGAGAGCGAGAGAGAGAGAGAGAGAGAGAGAGAGAGAGAGAGAGAGAGAGAGAGAGAGAGAGAGAGAGAGAGAGAGAGAGTTGGAAAGTTGGAGACTTGAAATTCAGTTCTGTTGGAGGTGAGGTGTGCGTCATAAATGCCCAAACAGGGACTTGTCCAGGGGATGGATGCCATAGGACAGGGTCTCCCAAGAGAGGATACTAGGACAGCACAGGCTGGGGGCACCACTAACAGTGCACAGTCCACCCCCCTACCCAAATAACAGGGTGAGGGAAGGAGGTGTTGAGTTGGACACCGGGTTGAGGTTCAGTGTTTTCACTGTGTGTGTGTGTGTGTGTGTGTGTGTGTGTGTGTGTGTGTGTGTGTGTGTGTGTGTGTGTGTGTGTGTGTGTGTGTGTGTGTGTGTGTGTGTGTGGGTGTGTGTGTGTGTGTGTGTGGGTGTGTGTGTGTGTGTGTGTGTGTGTGTGTGTGTGTGTGTGTGTGTGTGTGTGTGTGTGTGTGTGTGTGGGTGTGTGTGTGTGAAGAGTTAGGAATGAGACCTGCTAGGATAATAAAAAAAAATTATAAATGTAAAATTTAAAATGATAAAAAAAAATGCCTCTGGTGCCACTGGTTTAAATATATGGAACAGGAAAAACACCCTGGAAGGAATCTTTTATTTATAACTGCCTAGTCAATATGTTGTTTTTGCTATCTATATGGTCTGTGATGACTGAATGAATGATGATAGTGCATGCCTTGTACAACGTTGGTATATCATCAGTAGCAAAACCTCACTAAATGACTATAAGACCACCGCAAGGCAAATTCGGAAGGCAAAAAGTGCCCCTTGATAAAACAGTTGAACAGTGTTGATAACCCGTCCAGCGGTCAGGGGTGTTAGGGGGGGAGCAGAATAAAGCCACGGCAATGGGAGAGTGTCTGGGGCTGGGGCTGGGGCTGGGGCTGGGGCTGGGGCTCACCGGACAGCCCTGAAGTGTCGCCGGCGACTGATGCGTGGTTTTGTAAGGGGGAAATAGTGGGATCATTGGCTGCAAACTCAGTGCTGATGTGCAGTGAGGAGTAAACAGAGAGAGAGAGAGAGAGAGAGAGAGAGAGAGAAATGGAGAAAGAGAATGGAGAGAGAGAGAGAGAGAGAGAGAGAGAGAGAGCAGACAGATGGAAAGAGAGAATAGAGAAAAACGTGATGCCACCATCTGCTTGCCACATGCACACCCCACAGCAGTCACATAAATCTCCGACGCGCTCAGCAATGCAGGGTCACATTCCGCCTAGCTACGTGAGCCCATGTTAGCCCCTCCCACCCACCCGTGCAAATTATACTTACAGAGAGAAGACAGGAAGACAGAGAGCGGAACATTATTTCATATTAATTTCCTTCGCTGATTTCTTTAATGCTGGATAAGCTTGCAGGAAAAAAATTAAGGGATGAGCCACAGGCCAAGGATGAGAGCTGACATAATGTTAGCAATAAGCTAAATTGATCAAAGATGTGTTTATTTTAGTCCTGTGCTGAACAAATGGAGGATTGGTCATGCTCACCAAAGTGTCATGTCTAACCCTGTTAAGCTCGGGCTAAACATACCCTCAGTGTACACATACACCTCCTCCGCTAATATCATTTCCTGGTTCCGGGGTTGCTGTGGACACTCATCCAGCCCCCTGTATTTTGAAACAGTACTGCACTGTTTTGTGTCCAATAAAATGGACCCCTTCATGGTCCCCTCTTCCTGTACCACCTCAGCGTGGGTCAAAGCAAAGAACATGTGGGAAATGTTGGCTGTGGGCTGATGTCTGGTGAACTGATGTTTTGACAGCTCTGATGGTAGCGTTCACTTTTGTGCCCAGACCGCTGGTGTTCATATGCATACATGGGTGCCCACACAAGCATGCCAGTGGGGCGCTTTGTGTATGGACATAAACAAAGCGCCCAAAATATTGGGGTCTCCTTTGCCAGTGAAGCCCCAGGCTGGTATCTCCGACTCGACGGCTCATTTCAACAAGTTAATTGTGTACCATTTTGAGGTCAGGTTTTTGTCTTTGCCTCTGTATTGAGTCTGAGTTGGTTTTTGTGGCTCTCCATTCTGGCCTTTTCGTCTGACATCTCCCATCACAACTTGTTTTTGTTTGCCAGATTCAGCTGTTAAATGACACCCAACACTAATACTCCGACTCCCACCCATCACTGCCGTGTGAATACCTTTTACGCAATTGCTGAGGAGTGCGCTCCACCCAGCCCCTGCCGTGCTCCGCGAGCCCTGAGCGCTGCTCGTCCCACACTATAAACTATAAAATATATATATATATATATATACTATATAACTATAAAACTGCTTGTTGTCTGAGAGCATTAAACAAGGCTGCTCTGGTCACACTGTGGCTCCCCTCGAGGGACTCGTGAGCACATGCGATCAGACAACTTGGTGAAAATTGCCGCGTGTGACGGAAGATTTCCGCGGCAAAGTCGACACTCGAGCATGTGTCGCCTCTTCATTTTCCACTGGTGTGGCGGCTGCGAGGAAAGCCCTCAATCAGGCTGAGCGCCATGCTTAAGGGGGTGCAGCTACACCGCTAGCAGAAGGGCGATTATCTCTCGTCTCCTCCCGTCCTGGCAGATCCCGTTCACCACATGTGCGACCACAGCTGGATCTCCTGTGGGGCGCCTTCAATGATAAGAAGGGCCCTCTGTGAGCGTGTGTGGCTTCTTCTGTCACCAAGTTGTGGGGCTGTGTCACGGCACTATGTGCGTGTGTCTGGGGGGGCGATGTTCCCGGCAGTGTGGGCCGATGGGGGGAAGAGGGTGGGTGGCTTTTGTTTACGCCATGTTTTGGGTGTCACTGTAGTTATGTGTCCTCCACTCCTGTCATGGTAAGGAGTTGGAGGGGGGAGGACTCCAGATGAGCTCAGGTTGAGCCCTGACCTTCAGGTCCCGCACAGGGCAAACTGTTCAAAGATTTGGGCCAATAAACCAAACCAGAGGCCACTGTAAAAAGATTACTGCCGTTCCACATTACTCAAGACTTCTGTGGAAAAGATGTTGTGAAACATTTCTAAGGGGTCCATATGTTTTAATCTGCCACACATCCAAACTGTTTCCCCGAACTGCTTCCCCGAAACAGTTTTGATCCCTCGGTGTAATTTAAGGTCAGGGCAATTGGTGATATCAATTAACCAGACCTCACAAAGGCTGCTGACATGTAATGAGTTGGCTTTTGCTGAGCTGCGGTGGTGAGATAGCTGCCCGGCCATCTCTAAGATGTGGAACCACACTTCCTGACTGTTCTGGGGGTTTGATTCCATGGAAATATAGATCGATTGAAATCATTTTGGTGAAGAAATGATATAATAACATGCTTTACCAGGGATGATTCACCACTAATTTCATGTTTCCCAGTAGAAGCAGACAAGTAGCCCTGGTTGTTTTTCTCCGTCGCTCGAGATCTGTGGGTGAGCTGAGTCGGCCAATCAGAGAGCCCTGATTTGACATCACTTCCATGCTATCCAGCAGATGAAGAAAGGGGGAACATTCCAGCAAAAACACCAAAATCCGAGCCATATAAAACCTCAGGCAAGGAGAGGGAGCGTGTGTCGTGTCCGGCTCTTCATCCATCATGCAGGAACGGGGGAGGTTAGCTGGCGTAAATGCGAGCCCTGCTGACTTTGCAGAAACGCAGCGTCTCTCCAGTTTCCTCAGCTTTCGGAGCTTCGGAAACTGCGTTCACTCTCAGACTCTCTTGCTCGCTAGAGAGAGAAAAACATCCAGACCCACACCCAGCGTTGGGGCCTCAGCGAATCCCCATGCTAATCACGGTGACTAAGTGTTCGTGACTGCTCATCTCCTCTTTGGCTGTTGGTCGACAACCAGCCCAACAGATGGCCCTCCTCTCTGGAGTTAGCACTGACTTAGCGCCTTGGTGCATGCTACACTCCACAGTGAGGGAAAAGCGGGAGAAAGCTTAGAATCTCTGGGGCCGCTTTCAAAATAAGAGTGTTTTGAATATTTCAGTGATAAACGAATACGAGAAACTAGAAAAAGAAGGAGCCAAGAAAGAAGGAGACGCTTCAGGGAATGGGATTAGCCTACTGCAGCTCAAACTGCTCTGAGTTGTGAGCAGTGAGTTGAGCTTTGGGAGGTCAGCGAGGAGCCCTGTGTGTGTGTGTGTGTGTGTGTGTGTGTGTGTGTGTGTGTGTGTGTGTGTGTGTGGTGACCTTATTCCTTCCTGTGAGCCACCACACCCAGCAGCTGCACATCCCCATTAGGGCGACCGGCATTATGCGCCTGCGTGCCCCGGGCAAAACGTGGCAGGCCATGGGTGGTGTTTGTTCGAGTGCCTTGCCAGCCTATATGAGCAGAATTTATGGGAAGCAAATGTTCTTGCCAAAGAGGAGAAACACGCTCCCGTCAAGGTCGAACAGGTCCTCAGAACCAAGGCCAGAGATGAAAGAAATCCTGTACATATATTTTGTGCATCTTCTAAACGCTTATGCCATCAATCTAATGCAGGATGAAATTGTCCAGTGTGGACCGGCCAAGGAATGTGTGTTGGCTTGCAATCGCCCAGAGTTTTATCAAATAAGGTGTGAAACGCGATTTTGGTTGAGAGACGATTTGGGGCAATTACAAATCATTTTGCTTATCACCCCATGATGATGAGCAAGGACCCAGAAATTAAGTGCGACTTGACTAAGTCCTCCCGACAAGGGTAATGCATGCTTGAGACGCCAGTGCGTGCTTCATATCCCCTTTTTAAAGCCCAGATTTCATCCGCATCGCTCTCTCTTCCTCCCTTTTATCCTGGTCCAACAAAAGTCTTTGGACATGTAAGACGTAGGGGGGCAGGGTAGAGGGAGAATGCGGGAGGGAGGGAGGGAATTGGAGGGGAAAGAGAGAGAGAGAGAGAGAGTGGGGAGAATGAGGGAGAAGAAGGAAGAGAGGGGGGATAGCTTTGGAAGAATATGGCTCATATTAATCTGGAAATATTGCTTTACCTCATCTGAACCAAATTATGGGGACTGAACCCGGTGTCCTCAGAACACGGGCGCGCAGCCACGCTCAGCCCAGATGGACAAGGATCTGCCGCCCGAACCCCGACTGATCTTTCGCTGCGGCGACGAGTGAGCAAAGCCCTTCGGTGCGCCAGACACTCCTGGGGCGGGGGGGGGAGGTGGGGGGGGTGTAGGGTGTGGCAATGGTGTCATTAAGCCTGCCATGCTCATGTGGTGGTGGGGGTGGGGTGGACTGGGGCAGGGTCAGCTGGAAAACTTCCAGAGGTTTCTGGCTCCCATCTCCCTTCCTGTTGTCCTTGGTTTGTGTTAACACAACCTGGTCGGAACTTGGGGAATGTAGGAGGACACCTTTAATGTTTACATAGGAGGAGAATAAAGGTAAACAACTGTGTATGTGTAGCTTACCCTGGCCTATGACTTCACTGTGTGTCTGTGTGGTAATACAGTGGTGGTAATACATTGCAAAGACTATATAGAGAGATTACAGAATATATATAAATACAGAGTGCTTTGACATGCTGTCATTGGTGTTTAGGAGGATGCTGGCTTATGTGTTTTGGGGGAAGAAAACACAGATGGTCACAGTCAAACCCATCTGCTTCAGCCATTATGATCAATTTGCAGTCTAATGTATGCTACTGCATTCCTCAGTGACATTCTTAATTTATTCTTAATTTATCTGATTAATGTTTTCAGTAGCTGTAGGAGCTAGGAGAATCACACTAATGTTGTGTAATGCCTTGGCATTGACCCATCACCAATGTATTTCAGGATGACTTCAGCAGGAGTACCTGATACTTGCCTTCCATTGTTTATGTGTAGTGATGTTCAGTTATCTCTTTTAAATGTTCTGACATGTCATACAGACACTCTTACGACTCGAGTTGAATAGTGAGCGATCACATAACCGGGCGCTGGTCTGACAGGAGTTGTTTTTGTGCCTGTGCCTGAATTGGGTAACAGCATTCTTCCCCCTTCCACTCCCTCTTCCCCACCCAGCCCTCACCTTTAAAACAGACTGAGGCTTTGATATACCATAGATCAGCGCTTCACCTAAAAACTTCACATAAATTAGCCCTGTCAGCCACCGAAGCTTTACCACCGACTACAGGAATCTGAGCAATGGCTGCTATGCTTGCAGGTGAAGCTCAAGTTGAAGCCTTCAGGTATGCAAGGTGAGGGCTCACTACCTACCTCACACACAAACACACATACGCACGTGTGCACACAGACACACACACTCATGCACACATATAACACGACACACATAACACATATACACACACACACACACACACACACATACTCAGAGACACTCAGCTGACCAACAGAAAAAGAGATTTCTCACACACAAGCTCACACACACCTACACCCCCCCCCCCCCCCCACTCACACTCACACATTTCACAACAGGCCGCCGCCAGTGCAATGCCCTTTGACCCCATCTTTTGCCCCTCCCCGTGGGAGAGAGAGGAGCGTGGAGCGTTGCACACAGAGGGCACCGCAGGGCGGGCAGTGCGGCGGTTTATGCACAGACTGGCATTATCTCCATCTCTTGTCCCAGTCAAACGACAGGGCACTAAATATATCCCACTCTCTCTCGCTCAGCCTGGGCTTCCCAGGCTCCTCCTGCATGCAGCGGAGGCAGCCGCGGCCCGGGCCGATGGCCAATGACATCGGGGCCGACCTCTTCAGAAAGTATTTTTAAGGTCAATTACAGGGTGCAGGGACTTCAGATGGCCGACTGCAGCTTGAAAGGCCCCATATTAAAGGTTTACGGGGAGGACGCGGAGAGGGACACCACTGTGCACCCCCACGACCATCCTTACCGCAAACACCCACTGGAGGCGCCGTGGACTGTGTGTGTGTGTGTGTGTGTGCGTGTGCGGGTGTATTTGAATTATCTTTGTGCGGGAGAGCATGCTTCTGAGTGATTGCTTTAGTAGCCATTATAGATGTGCTGTCCTGCGATTTGGATATGTGACTGCAATTTGGATATTTGCAGCTCTGAATGTGTTTTTGTGTGTGTGTGTGTGTGTGTCTTCCTGTGTGAGAGCATGTCTGTTTATGTAAGTGTGTAAGTATGATTCTGTCTGTTTGACTGTTTACAGTGTGAGAAAGAGACAGCACACTCTTTTCACTCTGACTGATTCTGAGTACTCTGATTATGGTCTTGATTTAGTGATCAGTTTTCCTCTGTGAAACCCACAAGCATGGAGTTAGTGCTTCTATCTCTTTCTCTCTTTCTTTCTCCCTGTGTCACTCTTCCTTTTGTTTCTCTCCAGACACAGAATCACATTCACACCACACCTCAGTGAAATCTCACAGATAGATTCTGTTCCACCATGTCTCTACACTGAACTGGCCTCTATATAAATCAATCAATCTGACCTTGTCCTGAGACATAAATAATGAACCATGGAAATCTGCCTCACCAGAGGGAGGGGGTGAGGGGGGTACAGTGGACAGCATTCACCTCTGTGTATGTGTTGGGGGGGCTGTGGAGGTAGTTGGCAGGGGGTGGTGGTGGGGGGGGGGGGCTTGAAGTAAAGGGGCTTCGCTCTTCATGAGAGAACACCATTGATAGGACAAAAGTGGGGGTGGCATTCAAAGGCGCATTTGTGTCTGCGCGGCCTAGCTGGGCCTATATTTGCACTGGGTCACTGCCTTTGACTGTCCAGAGAATGCTAGCTATTCTATAAGTAGCCCATGTTTTTAAACAAATCAACACCCGTGAAAAGTGATGGAAAATGTGTGTGTGTGT
>NC_045154.1:31781750-31786750 GCF_900700415.2 Clupea harengus
TAGCTTCATCTCACTTCCTCTCTTTCTTTGCAACGGGGTTGTGCTTTCTGCGGTCGATCTCTGTACCCCTCTTCTGTTTAGGGCTACTGTAAATAGTTTGGAAATGCTGTGCTTCTCTCTTTTCCTCTTTCTTCTCTTTCTCCCTCCCTCCTTTCCCTTTCTCTTTCTTGGACACACTCTTTCATTACGCATTCCACCGTTTCCTCATCCCCCTGTGAGGAAGGGGGGGGGGGGGGGGGGTCATCTGATTTATCAACATGTCAGTAACCATGTCAGCAGTTCAGTAAACAGGCCAGTGTGTGTGTGTGTGTGTGTGTGTGTGTATTATGTGTGTGTGTGTGTGTGTGTGTGTGTGTGTGTGTGTGTGTGTGTGTGTGTGTGTGTGTGAGGATGGGGGGGGGGTGTGTGTGTGTGTGTGTGTGTGTGTGTGTGTGTGTGTGTGTGTGTGTGTGTGAGGATGAAGGGGGGGGGGGGCTGTAATCTGGCGGGCGTGGCCGGCACACTGACGTGCTGTGGCTATGGCCCTTTTCCTCCTTTCAACCTAGACCATGACTTCACTTACATCCTGACATGAACCCAGAGACCTGGCCAGTGCCAACGACCAGAGCTGCTGAAAAAGCATGCTGTAAAGTGTGTGTGTGTGTGTGTGTGTGTGTGTGTGTGTGTGTGTGTGTGTGTGTGTGTGTTAGCTCTCAAAAGCATGCTGTAAAGCAGTGAAAGTATGTGTGTGTGTGTGTGTGTGTGTGTGTGTGTTAGCTCTCAAAAGCATGCTGTAAAGCAGTGAAAGTATGTGTGTGTGTGTGTGTGTGTGTGTGTGTTAGCTCTCAAAAGGATGCTGTAAAGATGAAAAGGTCTGTGTGTAACTATAGGTGAAATGCAAAGGAATTGATCTCTTAAATAGTGGAAAGTATGTGTGTGTGTCTTGGGAAGAATTCCCCTGTAACTTCCTTTACCTGTTCTTTTATGACTTTCTATCTTCCCTGAGTGTGCTACTGTAAGTCAGTCTAATTGTTGCCTTTCAGGAAGGGCCTTTCAGATCTG
Source organism: Clupea harengus (assembly GCF_900700415.2). Taxonomy (NCBI): domain Eukaryota; kingdom Metazoa; phylum Chordata; class Actinopteri; order Clupeiformes; family Clupeidae; genus Clupea; species Clupea harengus. Next base: position 31,782,792 of record NC_045154.1, read on the forward strand.
TCTTTCATCCAGCTAAATAAATAAGTCCCTTCTCTCTTCTCTTCTCTTCTCTTCTCTTCTCTTCTCTTCTCTTCTCTTTCTTCTCTCTCTCTCTCTCTCTCTCTCTCTCTCTTTGTGGCCTGGTTTGGCTTGGCCTGGTTTTGCGTGTGGTGGCGTGGGGGCAGGGCTGTGTGTGTGTGTGTGTGTGTGTGTGTGTGTGTGTGTGTGTGTGTGTGTGTGTGTGTGTGTGCTGGCTCAGTTTGGTTGAGCCATGAGCACTAGGTTTTGGGCTCGGGCTTGGCCCTGCCTCTTGTATAATTACAGACGGTCTTCAGCACCTCCTCCTCTTCCTCCTCCTCCTCCTCCTCCTCCTCCTCCTCCTCTTCCTCCTCCTTCCAGACCTGCTCTGTCGGCTGCCGTTGCCTCTCTCTCTGCCTCAGTGTGCCTCTCCCGCTGGTGGGGAGGGCCCAGCTCCGCTAGCGCTCTGGCCCAGGAAGGGAAGGGGGGGAGCGGCCAACCAGAGGCAGGGAGAGTGGGAGCTGGAGCTGGAGCTGGAGCTAAAGCTTCCTTTGGAGAGGCTCTTATAGTGTGGGAGAATGCTGCTGAGGAAGGGTTGGTGAGGGGTTGGGAATATCCACATGTTCATTCGTACACACACACAACACACAACACACAACACACAACACACAACACACAACACACAACACTCAACACACAACACACAAGCACACACACAGTGATCTCGGTGTGTGTGTGTGTGTCTCTCTCTCTCACACACACACAGACACACTATTTTATTCTTGCATCTCACCAAAGCAGTCTTTTTGATCCGATGTTTCCTCCAGCATGCTTTAATTAAAAACTTCAGCAGCACTGATTAAAAATGTCTCTCTCTCTCTCTCTCTCTCTCCCTCTCTCAGCTTTTCTTACTTGTCTGTTTCCCCCACAGCTGTCATAGCTGTACTCCTCTCTCCGCCTGTCCTCGTCCTTTCCCTCGGTCTCATTCCATTATCCCCAGCGCTCTCCACTCCTCTCTCCACCTTTCTGTCTCTCCATTGCTCCGTCTGTCACTCTGTCTCATCTTAATCTCTCCACTCTCTTTCTTCTTCTCTTCTGTCTCTCTCTCTTTATCTCCTTCTCATCTCTCTCTCGCTGTCTGTCTTTCTCGCCCTCTCTCTCTCTTTCCCTCTCTCTGCTGTGCTGCAGTGTGCTGGCAGGCGGTGGGACTGGGGGTTTTCTTTGGCAGGTCCGGGGCAGGCTTTGGAGCGTGCTACTGGCTAGGAGCGCGTGGAGGGAGGTAGGGGGGGGGGTGAGAGAGCGAGAGCGAGAGAGAGAGCGAGGAGGAGGAGGGGTGGCAGTGAGCGGGGCCGTGGGCGTGGTCTCCAGCTGGTAATGAAGACTTCTCTTTTCATCCTCAGAGCACAGAGTCTGGACGGGCCCAGGGGCTGCACAGCTCCACTCTCTCTCCCTCTCTCTCTCTCTCTCTCTCTGTCTCTCTCTCTTTCTCCCTCTCTCCCTCCCTCCCTCCCTGCTTCCTCTCTCTCTCTCCTCCCCTCTCTCTCGCACTCTCCCTCTCACTGAAAGTGGAACTCTTCAAGCACACTGAAGACTAAGGACTGGGATCCAAATATGAGGCTCTCCCCTGTGTCGGCTTCACCACTGCTGAGGTAAAGGTTGCTGCTGTCTGACTGTCTAACTTAATATCTGACTGTCTGTCTGGCTGTCTGTCTGATTCTTCCACTGCTGTGGCTTTACTTGTCTATGTGTCTGTCTGTCTGTCTGTCTGTCTGTCTGTCTGTCTGTCTGTCTGTCTGTCTGTCTGTCTGTCTGTCTGTGTGGCTGTGTGTCTAGGAAGGGGGTGGGGTGTGTGTGAGGGGGGGGTCTCAGTCCTCCTCCCTCCTTTCACCTCTTGCCCTACACACACACACACACACACACACACACACACACACACACACACACACACACACACACACACACACACCTACTACACACACGCACACACACAGCTCACAGATATACACATGGATCCAAACCACCAACATTCACATGGGCAGACTGTCTGTCTGTCTGTCTTCTCTCTCTCTCTCTCTCTCTCTCTCTCTCTCTCTCTCTCTTTCTATCTCTCTCTCTCTCTCTCTCTCAGACACACACACACACACACACACATGAAAAACACACACAGACAAGACACACAAGAAAGTCCACCTAAACACTGATGACAGTTTGAGTATTCCTGGCAATCGTGCTTGTGTGTTTCATGGCTTCACTTCGTTGACTGTTGATCTCTGGCTCTGGAAGTGCTTGAAGTGATGTATGTGTTCGGTAGCATATTTTTCTACGTGCGGGTGTGTGTGCCTGTGCCCCTGGCCAGTGGACGTGTGAGTGTGTGTCACGGGTGCAGAGTGAGGTTAGGTCTTTATGAGGCAGTCTGTCTCTCAGCAGCTGAGGCAAAAGACTGAGTCACAGCGAGAGGTGTGGGGAAATGAACGTGTGTATTTCTGTGTGTCTGTGTGTCTGTGTGTCTGTGTGTGTGTGTATGTGTAGGGAGTGAATTCTCAGCCAGAGAGCTTACTTTCTTTCTTTCAGCATTTGTGATGGTGAGGAGTGAGTAGATTAGTGTGTGTGTGTGTGTGTGTGTGTGTGTGTGTGTGTGTGCGTGTCTGTGCACGTGTGTATTTCTCTGAGGGAGAGTACTGTAAATTCCACACCAGTGCGAGTCTGACCTGTGGAAGATCACAGGAGAGTTGTTATTGTGCAGTATTTCAGTGTGTGTGTGTGTGTGTTTTATTGTCTATTTCAGTGTGTGTGTGTGTGTGTGTGTGTGTGTGTTGATAATCCAAACTTGGTCTGTTATCATTGGGTTTTGTTAAGTTGTCTTGAGCTGGGGGGTCTGAGTTGGTCTGGGGGTGTGTCTGGATTTGGGGGGGGGGGGGGGGGGGGGGGTCTTGGCGAATGTAACTTTTTCAGATGACACTGATCTGTTGGTCTGAGTGACAGGTAGTATACGTAAAGGTCTGTCTGTCTGGGTTCTGTTTATTTGTGTGTTTGTGTGTGTGTTTGTCTCTCTTCCTCTCTCTGTCTCTCTTTTTCTTTCGTCCACGCCCCTTTCTCTCTGTGTTTTTATTTGTTTGAGTGTGTATGTGTATGTGTGTGTGTGTGTGTATGCATCTATATATGTGTATGTGTGTGTGTGTGTGTGTGTGTGTGTGTGTGTGTGTGTGTGTGTAAATGTGTTTGTTTATGCGCGGTGGCTGTGGGGATGCTGGAAGCTGTTTGTGCCCATCTGAGTAAACAGGCAGGCAGGCAGGCAGGCAGGCAGGCAGGCAGGGAGGGAGGACAGAGACACACGGGCCACGGCCGGGGAAGAGGACGGGGACGGGAGAGAAGCTCATCTGCTGCACAGTGGCCGTGGCTTTGATGTGATTTCAGTGGATCTGTCCCCTTCCCTCCCTGCGGGGCACCCCAGATCCGGAGAGGCTCCCTTTCATCCACATTCTCAGGGAAATCCGTCCATCTGCTGTTGTTCACCTCCTCCTCCTCCTCCTCCTCCTCCTCCTCCTCCTCCTCCTCTTCTTCTCTTCCTCATCCTTCTCTTTCTCTCTTTTCTTCTTCTCCTTCACCCTCCTCCTCCTCCTCCTCCTCCTCTTCTTCTCTTCCTCATCCTTCTCTTTCTCTCTTTTCTTCTTCTCCTTCACCCTCATCATCCTCCTCCTTCTTCTCTTTTCTTCCCCTTCACCCTCATCTTCCTCCATCTCTCCTTACCTTTCTCCTCTTCTCATCCACTCTCCACTAATCCCCACCTCCTCCAAACAACAGTGCGCTCCGCCGCCCTCTTTCAACATCCTGAACTTGACCTTTCACCTCTCCCTCCATGGGCACTACTCCCACTCTCATATAGATATTTACCCCCCCCCCCCCCACTTATTCATTTTTCTGCCACTGTCTCAAGCATGCAAGCTGTCTGGACTTCTGGGTAA
>NC_045154.1:31801750-31804250 GCF_900700415.2 Clupea harengus
ACACACACACACACACACACACACACACACACACACACACACACACACACACACACAGTGCAGCCTTGCTGATTATTAAATAACATGCTTACTCTTCCCGATTCCATCTCAACCCCTTATTATGGGAGATATTTGCTGGTCCTGCTGACGTGGGGTTTTCCACTGCCCTCATTCCCAAAAGCAGTTAGTTTTGTTTTTTGGAAGAAGTGTTTTGAGAAATGCTGTCGTGTAAGCTGATTCTTTCACTCTCTGTCGACCCTCTCTCACTCTCTCTCTCTCCCTCCTTCTTTCTCTCTTTCTTTCTTTTTCTGACCCTCCTTCTCTCTGTCCAAAAAAAAACACATGAAATGGCAACAGATGGTTTACATTACTCATTGCAAAGCTTGGCTGATGGCTGGTGTGGTATGATTGATAAATAGAATAAGTGTCATCTGCCCCAGTCACTGGATACAGCTTTCATCTGACTTCTGTTCAGGATCGCCGTTCGCCGCCGCCACTGTTGAAGCAGGGATTTTAAAAGGCAGGGCGGGATGCATTAAAGCTTAATTTCTGGGCTGCTTTTGCTGGGGGGAGGGTGTGTGAGTGTGTGTGTGTGTGTGTGTGTGCCTGAGGGGGGAGGTGAACAGCAGCAGCGGTAGCTGCACCCCGTCTCCTTCGCTCCAGCATGGGTCAGCTCAAATGGGCCCAGTTAAACGCAGAGCGTGTCTCTTCTCCTCTCCACACCTCTCCTCTCCTGGCCGACCATGGTGTGACGTGTGTGTGTGTGTGTGTGTGTGTGTGTGTGTGTGTGTGTGTGTGTGTGTGTGTGTGTGTGTGTGTGTGTGAGTGAGTGAATGAGTGAGTGTGTGTGTGTGTGTGTGTGTGTGTGTGTGTGTGTGTGTGTGTGTGTGTGTGTGTGTGTGTGTGTGTGTGTGTGTGTGTGTGTGTGTGTGTGTGTGTGTGTGTGTGTGTGTGCGTGTGAGTGAGTGTGTGTGTGTGTGACGTGTGTGTGTGTGTGTGTGTGTGTGTGTGTGGGGGGGGGGGGCTGTGGTAGCTGCCTGTCTGTTTAGAGTTGGCTCAGAGGGACGGGGGGGGGCTGTGACGTCAGCTCCATCCTGAGTCTCTCCCCCCCCCCCCTGTTTCCCAGCATGCATCAGTGTGGAGGGCACCACGCCAAGACGCCACGGCCTAATTGTACATATTCTGGACTTCTGAGTGTGTATGTACGTCGTTACATGAATTATTTATCTTCCAACACCCTGCAGCTCGGGGGCTCTAGATGGATGTCACTAGGCTACGCTCATCTACGCCAGGCTGAGGTCGTGTGGGGAGAGGAATTAAGGAAGAGGGAAAGAAAGAAAGGGGTGGAGAGAGGGAGAGAGAGAGAGAGAGAGAGAGAGAGAGAGAAAGTAGCAAGGCTGTAATTATCCATCAGGCTCCCCTGCTTGCCACCCGCCGTCTCCGGCTGCTACCATTGCCTCTGACAGCTTATTTTTCCTGTCACGAAGGGTGACATGAGTGTGCCACCCTAAACACATTTAAGACACGCACAGCACACGCACTCACACACCCACACACACACAAACACACACACATCCCACACACATAAACAAAATGATGTAAACATGAGGGAATATGCCTTCGCAAGCACATCAACACATCCACACTTTTTTGTGTACATACACACTCACATTCATACTCAAATATCACACACACACACACACACAGACACACACACACACACACACACACACACACACATACACTCGCCTACACAGACATACTCACACACACACACACACACACACACACACACACACACACACACACACACACACACACACACACACACTCGCCTACACAGAGACACACACACATGCCCCCCTCCAGACACTCTCCAGAGGTGAGCTGGTACAATAATCAGGGGGAGAGGAGAGAAGAGGAGGAGGGGAAGGAGTGACAGAGGCTTCCTGGCTCCAGCCGCCTGACGTCAGGGTTAAAGAGTCTGGGCTTCTGGGGTGACGGGAGGTTGGGAAGAATGTGTGGAGTGGTGAGAAATGTGAGAACCCCCACAGAGACACACATCACTTCATCACAGTCTGTCGGCATGGAAAGAGAGAGAGGGAGTGAAAGAGAGAGAGAGAGAGAGAGAGAGAGAGAGGAGTGAAGAGCAGTGCTCCTTTTACGAGGATGAGGAAATACGTTCCACTTTTAATCTGCGTGCTGTCTAAAAATAACCTACCCCCTCTCCCTCTCTCTCGCCCTCTCTCTCTCCCTGTCTCTCTCTCCCTCTCTCTCTTTCTCTCCTCTGTCTGCTGCCCACTGGGGCACGCTTGTTAAAGGAGTCTGGTCTGCTGAGACTGAGTGAGTATGTGTGTCAGCACGACACAGAGGGAGAAGCAGTGAGAGAAAATGTGTGTGTGTGTGTGTGTGTGTGTGTGTGTGTCAGCCAGAATGGGAGAGATGGAGCAGCAGGGAGTGTGTGTATGTGTATCTGTGTATGTGTGTGTATGTGTATGTG
>NC_045154.1:31810971-31813471 GCF_900700415.2 Clupea harengus
TTTAAAAGGCTGGAGGCAACCTCAGGGACAGGGCACTTGATAGTGGCGTGCTCCAAGGCCCTTACCAACGGGGGTTTGATGGGTGGGAAGCAGGTTCTGGTCTGGACTGGGCCGGGCCGCACCGCTGGGAAACGGCTTGTCCCCCCACATCTCGGGCCCTCTAATGGGCTGTGACAGCATTTCCGATCCCAGAGGCGACTGCAAGCCGACTGGTTTATTCATCAGAGCCGCGGGATACAGTAGCAGGTTCCTCACACGCACACCAGCAAGGTGACGCATAAATTACACTCCACATTCCTCACTGTTCCTACATTATGTGGCGATGGATGAGTGAGTCTGAGGAGCCCAGCTTTGCAGCACGGATGGGAACAACACCTGATTTTCTACTCAAAATACTCAAACCCCCCCCCCACACACACACACACACACACACACACACAGACACACACACAGACAGACACACACACACACACACACACACACACACACACACACACACACACACACACACACACACACACACACACAGACACACATACACTCCTTGTAGGCTAGGTTTCGCAAGATTAGCCGTTGTAAAGAAAACAGCCTGGCTGGCAGCCAGTTTATTTAAAAACGATATAATCACCCTATAGTGTCCTTGGGCTGCAGCGCTCACGCGCTGTTTCAGCCGAGAGATTTAAAAGCCCCTAATTCTCCCCTTGTGTTTTTCTTTCTTTCCTCTTTGACCTCACTCTACCTCTCCCTTCTCTCCTCTCACCTCTCACCTTACTATTCCTGTCAGGCCTTCAGATGGAGAGATTGGTCTGGAATGTGCAGTCGCCATTACCCCACCTTCCTCATAGCCTGAATGCTTTCTTCGTTCTGCCTCAACTTTTGGTCACACAAACACAGGGGAGAGAGAGAGAGAGAGAGAGAGAGAGAGAGAGAGAGAGAGAGAGAGAGAGAGCTTTTTGTTTTTCAGAATGTGTCCTCAAGAAGAGTGTTAAAAGTGCCCGGATACTCCAGTTTCTTATTTATATTCATGAGTCTCGGTGGCTGGCATTAGCATGGCTGTGAAACAGACACACACACACACACACACTCACACACACACACACACACACACACACACACACTCACACACACACACACACACACACACACACACACACACACACACACACACACACTCACACACACACACACACACACACACACACACACACACACACACACACTCACACACACACACACACACACACACACACACACACACACACACACACACACTCACACACACACACACACACACACACACACACACTGTCGGCTGTGGAGCAGATAGCTGTTATTCCGCCTCAGCCAGCAAACACTCGGGCAGATGCGTGTGTGTGTGTGTCTGTCTGTGTGTGTGTGTGTGTGTGGTGTGCTCGCATTCCCAAGTAGCTCTTCAAATCAGGCACTCAGCCTTTACCACCTTAAAGGTTTCACTGTGTGTGTGTGTTTGTGTGTGTGTGTGTGTGTGTATCTTTGTCTGTGTCTGTGGATCATCTGAGCGCAAGTGTCTGCCAGGCCGGTCTGTTATGTCTACCTGCATAATTGTGTGCAATTATATTTCTTTGCATTTGAGTGTGATCATTTTGTTTACCAGTGAATTGTGTTGACAGCACCACATGTTCAGATGTTTGTTTGTGAAACCCCAGCGTGCATGTTTGCGTGTGTGTGTGTGTGTGTGTGTGTGTGTGTGTGTGTGTGTGTGTGTGTGTGTGTGTGAGTGTGTGTGAGTATGTGTGTGTGTGTGTGTGTGTGTGTGTGTGTGTGTGTGTGAGTGGGTGAGTGTGAGTGTGTGTGTGTGTGTGTGTGTGTGTGTGTGTGAGTGTGTGTGTGTGTGTGTGTGTGTGTGTGTGTGTGTGTGTGTGTGAGTGTGTGTGTGTGAGTGTGTGTGTGTGTGTGTGTGTGTGTGTGTGTGTAGGAGGGTAGAGAGGGCATGTGTGATGACAGAAACACTGTGAGAAGCAGTGAAAAGCGTCTGGGACTCTTTTTCAGGGGCATTTTCTTTTTCTCTTTTTCCTCCCATCCTCCTGGAAGGGGAAAGCGTTTGAGCAGATCGGGGCTCCGGCCTGGTCTCCTGCTCCTGAGCAGCTGTAAAAACGGCGCGGAGCAAAGGAAAGTGTGATGCACGTCAGGGCCACAGGGTTACGGCACGCTCCAGAACCTGCCTCCACGCTACACGGGATCCGTCCTGTGTCGTTATCGCATACTAGCAGCGACTTTCACCTCCACCATCCCCACACTGATTATCGCATGCATGTGAGAGTATGCTGCAGGTATGCACAGGTGCAGCCCAAACATCTGTAGTCCCAGGCTGATGCAGCTGGATGTGAATTGATTATCTTCCAGGGCTGGAGTCTTTCAACCTGCTGAAAAAACAGGGCTAAAGGTTGAAAAACAATCTGCCTGTAACAGTCACGCAGTTGCAATTTCACACATGAGTGATATAGTAGCTGTTATCAAAATA